>NC_089723.1:20285409-20585409 GCF_035083965.1 Branchiostoma lanceolatum | reverse complement strand
TTACCAGCCATGATCTTCCTTTCAATCAAGTGAAGTAAGGTATCATCAGTTTGTAGATTCATTTGTTGCCGTAAGGTGTTGACTTTGTTCAGGAAAAAGGTATTGAAATGTTCAGCAATGTCCTTTGCTTTCGTAAGGTAGACGCCATCTTGTTCAACTACACCAGATGAGATTTTAGAACCTTTTCCCAGGATGCCGTTTAATGTTTTCCACATTGCTTTGGGGTCGTTTTTGTTCTCTGCCAATTTTGCTTTAAAGTTTAAACTAAACAACGATTGGGTATAGACAAATAACAACACAGGCATGCCATAAGCCAGCTTTGTGAAGTGAGAGGTTGGCTGACTGGCCAGTTTTATGCAAAGTACATTTCTGGTTCCGAGATCACCAAGGCCACACCAATTTAATTTCTTGGTTAACGGATTTTTATTTTCCAAAAAAAAGTTAACCAAGAAATTAAATTGGTGTGACCCAATCTAAGGCACGAAAATAAAATAGTCCTTCAGACCAAGGAGGTTTAAAATCATCTTGTTCAGACACTAGTGAGCTGTAGGGATGATATGGGATGCACTTGAACTAATTTGGTTGGGGGTAGGGCAGACAAATCAATCTTTAAATTTGTCTTCCATTGTTTTCAAATAATTTTTTTTAGTTCACATAGAAATGTTGCCTGGATTCATCTGAAGTTGAATACAACCTACTAGGTTTACCCAACATCTGGTTTACCCATTTGAATACATTATCTATCCCAGAAGTGAATTTTCAAGTTTCTGTACTTTGATATCATACCTCAGCTTACACCAAGGACAATATATAATGTCCTTGCTTACACCAAGGAGGTTTAGACCTCCTTGCTTTAAATACACACTGACTTATACGTATAGTAATACCAAGACCTGAGGGCCAAGGCTAACATGATCTTCAATCAAGCAGTTGTGGGGTAGAAGATTGTTATTTCTGTATTCTGATCAGCCAGGATTTCCAGGCTCCCATCCCATGACGCAAGGCAAGGCCAACATTTAGCTCAAGATCTCTTGGTAAAAAGGCCTCTTTGACACACACAGTATACTCCCTGTGTGATAATTACTTCTGAATCAACTTGATAATTTGACAGCATCACTGCTTGTCCAGGACAATAGCTGAGCTAGTTTGAAGCCGCATAACAAAGAAGCGAATAATTACTTGAATTTCCTGAACAAGGGTATATGAGCTCTCCCCCTAACTGCCTATTAAAGGTCCATATTGTAGGATTTGGAACCAAAATATTACCTAGAACCAACAAGGCTAGAACAAACTCTAGATCTAGCTAGCCTGATGTTTCGATTCATATGCTCGTAAGAACTTCATATGTCGTTTATGAAGGTTAGACATTCAGGTAAAGACAATTCAAAGTCTACAAGTGGATAGAATTCTGAGATTTAATTCGGAATCTCATAACTTCCTATGTCAAATGGAACAATCTATAGAATTAGATTTAGATGTGCTAAGCCTATCTAGTATTTCCAGTTCCCGCACTACAAAAGTGACCTAAAGGCATCTCTCCTCAGCTATGTAACACATTGGAGTAGAATGTAAACCAAAAATGATAAGTATGTCACCAACATGGCTCGAAACATGAGGTTTGAACCTGCATAAGAAAAGCATAAAATGATTAGGTTTAAAGGACAAAGGACCTTGGATCAATTTTAACCTCCTTGCTTGGATAAGGTCTGAAAGTTTCAAACGTCTGATGATTTTGAAATGTATTCAGTTGTTTTGAGTGATTGTGTTTTGGCTATAAGTATAAAGGACATGATTTGATCGCTATAAAAGCAAGAAGATCCCAAATACATCTCATTGCCAGTCCCAATATGGAAGGGATTTGAGGCAAAACTTAGATATGCTCTGTAACCAAATAACTTGTGGCATTCAATCACATTTCAACTCATGATGTATGAATCTACTGCAGTCAAATGGCAACCATATGCCTTTATACTGGATGAACTTATCTTGTACTTGCCCTCACCTATTACCAACAGGGAGCCAGAGGTTTTGGAAATCAGTTGCACACAAAAGGCCAACTATAAATGAATAAATGTAAAATACCACCAATGTGTGAAAACAGGCTGCTGGTAGGTGCAACACCTACCTAGGACAATTGTATGGTCAATATACTGTCTGACCAAGTTGGTCTGACCAACACACAACACAGCTGTAATTTGTCTCTTTGCACATTTTGAGTTATCAAATTTTAAATCCCAGTTGATCTCTAGTATAAAGGAGGGAAACGATCTCAGGTCCCCGCATTGATCTCCAAGCAGATGAATTGGTCAGGGTTATTAGCATCTGTTGCTCTTTCGAAAATGTACATGTAAGTTTTAACTGTTATCATGTGAACTTTTCACATCAACTGATTTGGACCTCAAGTGTGAGATGCAGGACCGCGGTCTAATTTCGAAGCCCTGCAGACTAAAGTTGGGAGTGTTTCCTGTAAGACTGTCAATTCACGCCTCTTTCCCACCTCTCTGCCCCGCCTCTCACACCTTTCTGACACAGCTTTTCATTCAAGTTATCCCTGCAGTCTGAAGTTTGCCCCGCGGTCTACCTGCTTTTGGACAGTTCTGCCCCGCGGTCTAGAAATCTAGAGCCGCGGTCTAACAACTTTAGACCCGAGTTCTGTGATTTCACATCTCCGGGCTAGCTTTTCATTTCAGCGGGCTAACCAAATAGCCTGCAGTCTGCTGACATTTTTTATTAATGATATCTACAGTTATGAACATTGCAGAATAAGAATTTTTACATCACTGTACTTGTTACATTAAGAGCTACACACTGATGTGAAACTTAATGGTAGAACATCAATTTTTCTGGAGATTCCAAATAGCTACTGTATTCCTCGATGTAAACTGACTGGTGTTAGATGTATATTCACATCAGGTGGAACGGTGCTGTCTAGGAGGAAAGGTGTTTAGTGTTAAAGAACATACAAATGTTAGTTGCACTAAACTGACTATGATTTATTACCCATTTTCACTTTTTCCAAAATATTTTGTATGCATTTTATAATTAGTCCTACAAAGGACAAAAAAGAAGACATATCTTTTTTTTTGAAAGCATAGGCCAAGAGCAATGTAATGGCAGATTTTTTCTTGTCAACAATTGTAATATATGTGATACTGTACATATGCATATTCCAACTTGTATGACAATTTTGTACAACTATGTATTTTGTGAAACTATATATTTGTAAAGTCTTTGGTTGAATGTCTAGTGTCAAGGCACTCTAATTGGCTGTGCACTGTCCTATATTTACAGTATAGGGGCTATCGCTTGTTGATATATAGTTAAATGGTGAAGACAAAGATGAGTTTGGTTCCTTTCTGTACCTGTTCCTGATAAGTTAGTGTGAGATGGAGAGGTGATGAGAAAGGTGGGTGGGATGATATCACCTGTACCATGCCTTGGAGGAGGAGGAAAGAAAGCCTCTGAAAGACAGGAGACAGAGTACACAAGACAAGAAGAGGAGAAAGGAAGTACATGTACATGAACTGTTAGAACCAAAGCAAAAAGACATGTACTTAACCTTCTCCCTGCTGACATAGTCATTTGGGACCAAATCTGTATTGGTTACAGGGTTAGACAGCAGGGAGAAGGTTAACAACACATGACAAATTTTACAGCACAGAAAAGACAGGTGATTGTAGATAGAAGATATTAATAGACAGAGGTAAATGCATTTAATTCTAGTTTTCTTTTATCAGTATATCACACTCAGGTCTGTGATTTGTTTTTCAGGAGTCCCTGGATACAGTTCACTCTTACCTATTGGCTTAGGGAACTATTCTCAGAGTTCTTAGGAGGAGAAGCCTTTAAGAATGCTTTGGTTTAGAATTCCCGACTTACCACTTGCTATTGTGAGCTGTACAGAGTCTGGCGTAGATGACACAGTGTTGCCGTCTGTCGGCCCGTTGGTGTTGGGAAGTTCTAATGTGGTTGGCTTCTTCTCAGCTGCGAGTAAAAGGAAAATATCAGTAAAACTGTTTTAAAGAGAATTTTCATACAGCCGGAGAAAACTTGCTGTGCCGCTGTAAGATGAAGCAGGCTGCTATAATGGTGAACTGCAGGCTTTTAGCTAGGATTTATCAACAGGGCGTCCACAGATTGGGGTAAGGATGGGGGTGGGGGGTATCAGACTTCCCCAATGGGCTCTATGAATTACCCATTACCCGGAAGCTTTGCATGTCAATCAATTTTCATGCAGTCCCAGTGCCTGGTATGAGGAAAAAACAACATGTACATTGTACATGTGTATGAAATTACCAGGGAAACAGGGCATCTAATATCTTTGTTTTCTTAGTGTATGGTGTCCAGAAGACGCCCTGACAACCTGCTAGCTAAAAGCCTGGTGCATTCTACATGTCCTCTCTTCAGCCACCTGGCCGAGAAAACAGAATGATGAAACAGCGAGGACCCAGGAAAGCATGTAGCTACATGTATCTCGGTCCATTGATGAGGAGGTAAAAGCAGAAGTCCGGAGGTCTGGACAAATGCTGTTCTTGTTGAAAATGTCAGCAAAGAAACCGTTAAATGCCTTTCCTTAGAAAAATCTAAATTACTACAAAATGTAGTAGAGCAATGAGTTCAGCAGATGTCTGCTAATTTCCATCTTTTGCCTAACAAACTAAAATGAATTGCCTTGCAAAGTAAAATTCGTACATTCGTAAAAATCTGTGTTGCAGAAATTTCTGGGCAAGCACTGGAGTTATCTTACATGTACATTTTACAGAAAAGATGGCTCATGATCACCAATTTTGCAAAGCCACCACTACTCAACTCATAGCAACAATCTAAATGTAATATGAAAAATGATAATAACAATTATATACACGCTTTTTTTTGCATAGATCGGATACAAGGGAGGGCTTTTCTTTGTGCATTTGATCAAACCTTTGAACTAAACAAATTCAAATGAAAATGCAATTTTTGAATATCTAATATCATGTATCATAATACAATGACATAATTCCAAATCAATTACTAAAATTAATGATTAGAGAACTCAACAAGCAGAAATAATAAGTTTAAAATAAAGTAGAATCACAATCATAAACATTTTGATTTCTTCATTAAAAAAAAACTGGAGTTCGTCTAATTTGCCACCAGATCAATGATTTTTGCAAAGCACCTTTTGAAGAAGCATGAATTTTTCCAATGATTTTATAACAGCAAGAAAGATGGGCAAATCAGGTGGTAAATCTGGGCGCGAACCACAGAAACCGTCCTTACTGTTTACACTATAGACGGGGGTTCTCCCTAGTCCACTGTCGGGGGTGATGGTCATTCTGTCTGGAAGGAGAGTTCTCAATAAAGCAACATGCAACAACACATGTACAGAACATGCAACAACACATGTTTACAACAACACACGTGTACAACAACACTCGTGTACACACGTGTACAACACACCTGTAGGATCATCATTCTACAGGATGCTGTTCTGTATAATTGTGTAGTAAATTGTACGAGACTTAAGAACACAGTGCATCCAATAGAATGATAGCCATAATTCTAAAAACACCAAATAATGCAAGATTAGCATATTGCAAGTAACAGCCAGTGAAAGGCATCGTCTTGAATGCACCAATCTCAGCTGTGGTCCTGCAATATTCAGTCAGTCAATATCCGGCTTATTGTCTGCTGTTTCCAGTCTTGCAAGAGTTATAGATGTACACAATGCCATTTAGTTCAATACTGAGTAAGAAATGTTAAATAGCTAGTCGACTCGACTCCGTTCTTCAAGAATCATGGTTGAAGCTTTGTATGGTACAAAAAGTCAAATGCGTTTAATATAGTCTACGTTGTAGAATTCCAGGCAGCATTTTACAGCTGTATCTCTCAAATTGAATGAAATGTAGAAGTATCATAATAAGACATTGTAGGTTCTCTTTGAAATTCTTTCTCTTTGTTCGGACTGGAAGAGTAATGATTCAGCAAAGCAAAATACTTTTCCAATAGCTGAAAGTACTATAGGCGATTACTTTTCTCGACAGCATGTTGGATAAAACATGTAAGGCTGCCGTACCTTTCTTGGTCTCGATGGTTGAAATGTCCAGACCTCCCTTCATCCTCAGTACACACACACCGTAGTTCATGTCAAATGCATCGCTGTACAAAAAAAAAGTTCATTATGAGTAATCTTTGTTCTGAGTGTGACAGCCAGAGCATTGTTGTACATTATAATTTGTATTCTAGTACTAAAACAAACCCGTAAACTTTGTTAGAGGAAAAAAAAGCTCAGTTTCGCTTTTTAAAGGCCAAGTTCGGTATATGGTGAAAATGGCCTCAGAAGACTCTAAATTCAACTTTTTGAAATATGAATAATAGTGAAAAATCATGTGAAAATTTTGAATTTTTATAAAAAATAAAAGAAATTTGAATTTGGAGTCAGAAATTAATATAAGGCTACCAATCTTGCATTAGTTGTCCACATTTCAACCGTTTATTTTTCTCTTCAAAACATTATATTCATAGGTAAGGCTGTGACATACTGTATGACCCCGACATAGTCGTCTATCTCCTCGTAGGTGCAGCTCCTCCAGTTGTGCTTGTATCCCATCAGGATGGAGTTGGGCCTCATCTTACCCATCCCCGTCAGCTGTACAGGAGGGAACACCAGCAGAATTATACATCATGTTAGCTCATGATTCTTCACACAGTTCTGTCCTTAATAAAGATTACAATGTGTCAGGAAAGATGCAAAAGTTCTAGACAGTGACAGTGTGGTTACAGTAACACGATTAACTAATTGGATATTTTCATGTAGTTAAGTGTGGGAAGTGAAATGTAAGCTCAAACCTGTATCATGCTCTGTACTCCTGTTCTCAGGTCAGGAGAACACACCACCGATGTGAAGCCCTTTACCTGGAAATAAGATAAAAAAATTCTCTCCTTCAGTTCATTAATGAATGTACAAAGGACTTAACTCACAATCAAGGTATTGCACAGGCATCAAGAAAATGGCACCAAACAAATCTAAAGAATTGGAAACCGGCATTCTCAAGTCACCATGACTGTAGTTACAGTAGTTTCCTACCTTCCTCTTCTGCATCCACTTGTTCTCCTTCTGAGAGGTGCACTTCCTGATGTTGGCCTGTGTCAGCCCTCCATGGATCACCTGTCCACAGACCATCAGCCCAACGTCTTTGGTGATGTGGGACCCAAGATCTACTAAGGGGGGTCTGAGGGGAATAATAATTACAAAACAGTGAGTCAATGCGCACCTTCAGATAGACTGCTGGGTGAAAATTGACTTGACAAGGTATAAATCCTGGGCAGTTGAGCTACAGGGACATCCCATGATAAATGGGACCAGACCCTTAACAAATTGTGTAGAACTTAGACCTTAGCACAGTACCTGTGGTGGGGTGCTCCAGTCAGCACCAGGAGCTGTGGGCGGTAAGTCTTGATGTGATCTCCCACAGAACCCAGCTTCAGGGTGGCCTTCAGGGCATCTGTGTACATCTGGGCCTGAGCAGACGAGCCCCAGTTCACATCTAGAGGGACAAAATGATAGTTGTGATAATGTGCGACTACAGACAAGGCCATTTTGTACCCGTCTTGATGTTACCCTGCTCTGCATACTGTACAAGTCAAAGGGGCATCAACACCGCTTGTATGCATTATAAAGTATTGGCAAGTTCTATGGGAAAGGACTAAGAGCTATCAATCCCCAATCGAATGTCAGATTCTGTTTAACCTGAGGTGACATCCTGTACTTAAACTTTTGCTGGAGTGTGTTTACAAGAATATAATTGTACAATTGTCCATTTGTGATGCAACCAATGTTCATCCAAGACTTAGATGCGCTGTATTGCCATCTTCTACACTCAGTCAGGTATTTTTTTTCCAGTGTAACAGACAAAGTTAAAAGACAGTTAAACGGTTAAAACCTCATGATCGATATGATGTAGGGAATCTCCCCCCCCCCTCCCCCGAAAAAAAAGACAAACAATTTTGAAAATAAAACTGTCCTGACCTGGTTTCTGGTAGTTGAGATAGACATAGATGGCACAGATGACCCCCAGGGTGATGAGAGCCATGTACCAGTTGATGACAAACATGATGGCCAAACAGACCAGCGATCCTACCAGTGCCACCCACATGTTGTAGTACTTAAAGGACGGCCTCCAGCCTGCAGTGAAGACACAAGAAAGTTTGGAGATTACTGAAAACGGACTTTACTCAAGAAATTTCCAGGAAGTACAGCGAAAAAGTTAAAACTTGTAACTTTGTAGTAGTTGCTACCTATAGATGTACATGTATAATGGCTATTTGGCCATGGAGGCCCCTTTTGCAAGTCCTATGGAATTTTCCTAACTATTGTTATTGTAGCCATATTTGTTAGGTCCTCTACAACCAAGTTCATTTGAATCACAATAAAGCTATCTATTAGTCTGTGCAGCATACAGTAGGTCCATTCTTTTTTATCAACTGCCCTATGCACCATCTAGTGCAGGAAGAACTTAAACTTGTAACTTTTGGAACACAGAATGAGGAGTGACTTACCGGGTGACTTAGCCAGTGATGAGGCGAAGCATGCGTAGTTGATGAGAGCGTACGCCATCAGGAAGAAGTTGGAGATGAGCGGAGCAATGGCGTTCAGTTCCGCTGTAGGGTGGATGAAAAGAGGCTGTTATCATCTCACAGTATGCAAATATAGTGTATACACACAATCATGTAGATTAGGTATAGTATAATGTCTATAAGACACAGTTCTGCGAACATGTTGGAAGTTATGTTGCCTTCATCTATCTTTTTGAGGGTACCAACTTCAACTTGCTGAAGTTTCTGTAGGCTATACACTGACTGTAAGGTTTGATTCACTCACATGGGGAAGGAACCCTACTCTTTTCGATAAGTGTGGCGGGTTCTTTAACATGCTCTTGGTCTGGCTCTCCTCAAACACAGGACCTCCATTTAATCTCATATCCAATAGACATCCCTAACCGATTAAAAAGCTTGATACTTATTTTTACCCGAGAGAAGTGAGGAATGTCGTGTTGAGTGCCTTTCCCAAGGGCACAAGATATCGGTGGCATGACAGGATGCGAACCCAGGATCTCTTGGGTTCTGGGCCAAACACCCTGCCATTACATGTACGTCACAAGACCCCACATCTCACACATGTCCCTGGTGCTAAATACCATACACACTGAAAAACAGATCTGGTGCTGTGCACCATCTATACATGCATAGAAAAACAGCCCTGTCCTTGGTGCTGAACGCTATCCACATACAGATAAACATGCCTGTCCATGGTGCTGAACACCAGCCACACACAGCAAAACAGCCCTGTCCTTGGTGCTAAACACCATCCACACACAGCAAAACAGCCCTGTCCTTGGTGCTAAACACCACCCACACACAGCAAAACTGCCCTGTCCATGGTGCTAAACACCATCCACACACAGCAAAACAGCCCTGTCCTTGGTGCTAAACACCATCCACACTCAGTAAAACAGCCCTGTCCTTGGTGCTCAACACCATCCACACACAGCAAAACAGCCCTGTCCTTGGTGCTGAACACCAGCCACACATAGAAAATCAGACTTGTGCATAACAATTCTAGTATCAATGCATCTGCTTGACCAGCAGTAGTTCAAAATTTGCTGAAGTTTGCTGAAGAATAATCAATGTCTCTACTAATTCAGAAGGACAGGAAGACAAAGTATGAGATACAGTGGTCTAACATCGTAAACCATGGGTCAATGACAAAGAATGGTTCAATACTAGAAGCCACGGATCAATGATTCAGACCGGCTTTATACCACCAACCAGAATTTCTATGTACCATAACAGGGTGCGAAATACTTTTTTGAGCCAGGTTGCACGGTGTGCAACCTGGCTAGAAAGCTAGGTTGCCCCTCAGAATTTCAGGTTGCCCCACCTAAAATTCACTGATTTCTTGACATTATATTTTGTAAGTACATAGTATTACATAGCCTTTAACAATATAACTGGTGCTTAAATGTGTTTTTGTTTCAAAATAAAATTCAATGATAATGTAAATAAAACACCACAACCCACAACAATCAAACTTATACAATTCATGTGTAACACGGCTATTTTTTTAGTACAAATAAATCCTTTTTTCAACCGCCATAGACTTTTTGATTTTTCTGCTCTAGGAAGAGTTACACTGCAATAGTTACACTGCAATAGGACTTGTACCTGTACATTATTCTCATCCCTCACATAAAAGTTGCTACTGGGCATATTTTCAAAATCTAATAAAAGTACCCCCGGAATAAAATTACCTATATTTTTTATTGAAAAATTCACAGGTGAGTTATTAATGATATACTTGATGATAATCATAAGATAAATACAATAGTCTATGTCATTGTCCAGTTTTTATCTCACTGTCATAACATTTTAACAACTTTGTTTATTCTATAATCATTGTTGCCAGGTAAAGATTTTTTAAATCCAAGCTTATTATTAGTAAAGTGGCTCCATCTCCACTTCTGCAATTTATAATTTTGCCCCCCAAAAAGCACTAGCAACATTTCGCCCATAGAAATACACAGCAACTCAAACACTGCCCTCTACCAGTTGTTGCTGGTACTGCAGATTATACGTCATTACTCTCGCGCAATCACGCGATATCCAGCGAGAGTCGATGAATTCAACATGGCGGCCAAGAGCCGAGCGCTAAGCCGCGCTCTCTTTCCGACGAATTTTGCGTTTCAGGCACAATAAAACAGGTCGACTATGGATGCAAACGAGTGAAAAAGTATCGGTAACTTTATTAACTTGTTTAGTTGGGGGTCGATTTATATGTTTGGTTTGAAAATTTACGAGACTGAGAGCGAGTGTGTGTGCACACCACACGGGTGTGTGAGCTTCCTTGGTCCAATTTTTTTCTACTTCGTCAAGTTATTGCCGCAAAATCAATTTCTCCGGCCCAAAATTCAGGTAGCGCACTGCGCAACCTGGGTTGAGAGACAAGTTGCGCCAACCGAAATATTGTTGCGCTGCGCAAGTGCGCAACCGGGTATTTCGCACCCTGCATAAACTGCAAAATCTAATCATTGTACAAACTGCTTTAACACTGTATAGCACTGATTAAAGGGGAGCAAAACTTGAAAAGCCTACTATACTAATATGCTAAATATACTCTTAAGACAAGTTCTCACTTGTTTTACATAAGTCCGTCATAGTTCAGGGCTCCCCCACCGTTTGAAACTCGTGCAGTGCTGACGGCTACTCAACTGACTGATTGAATTTGGTGCCGCTAGTCAACTACAGTGCATGTCCCCTAAATTTACCCCCAAACTTGATTTTGGGGGTGTATTTAGCATAGTTTAGTAGGCTTCTTAATGTTAAGTTTCGCGCCCATTTAATGATACAGAAGGGTTTATCACTGTGTAGTAAGAATTCTACCCTACCAATGAGGATGAACCCCACAGCGATGACGAAGGCCAGGAGATACCCCCTCCTGGGCTCATCGCTCTGTCCAACTCCCTTGGCAAAGATGTGGATCCCAGGAAACAGTTTGTCCTTACAGACAGCCTAAAGGACAAAACCCATGTCAGCAGAGATTCAGATCTAGTTTCTACATATGAATTAGACAAGGTTTCACATCTTTCCATCTGCTTAGTTTGTTTAACTTGAAAACAACATTGATAGATTTACAAATGTCTAGAGTTGGCTCTTTAGAACCAGGCTTCTAGCCAGGCATGTGTCCATGCGTCAATTGGACGCATGATACTAAAATAACAAGGAAATTGGACGCCCTCTTTTTCAGCTGGACGCGCAGAGGACCCCCTGTTTCCCTGGTAATTACAGACACGTGTTACTGTGTTACAGTGTCACTGATGTTTTTTTAGTCCTACCAGACACTGGGACAGCATGAAAACTGATTGACATGCCAGGAAATTGATAATCCATAGAACCTATTGGGAGACTGAGAAGGAACAAGCAGTTTTTAGAGCTTAAAATGGTCTGCTAAAAGTATGATAAGACTAGAACACACCTAACCCCCGCATCACAGCATCCCCCCACCCCCATTTTTGGACCCCTTGTCTATAAATCCTAGCTAAAAGCCTGTTTAGAACCTATGGTCATCAATAACAAAGTCAGTTCAATTTAAAACCAAAGCATCTTTATCGCTTGTTAAGAGATAGATTTTGGGTAGTGACAATAAATATCTCTATCATATTGTACTGACTTGGAAGACCTTGGGAGCACTGACCTTAAAACCAAAGTATTTCAAAGTTCATTGATTGGTAAGAGATAGATTTTGGGTAGTGATGAGTCAATTTTCAAATTTCTAAGTAATATTGTACATACCTGGAAGACCTTGGGAGCGCTGACCAGGCTGGCAAGTGCGGAGGAGAGAGTTGCTGCAAAGATCCCAGCTGTGACAATGGGGCCAAATCCTGACACCATCTCCATCACCTAGGCAGGACAAAGTCACCTTCAGGATCCAAAATCAACTGACCTATCTATCTACATGACATACATAGCAGGATTCTAGACTACAAAAAGGAATCATCAAAGAGCTGACATTTGCTATCTAACGCAAATGTTTGTGTCCTTTTTGTAGCTACGAACATCATAGACAGGTCCTGGGGAAAACATTAAAAAAAATCTATTCTCTCCTGCCATAAGGGTGTTACACATGTGTACAATGTTCAATGTGTATTTCTTTTTAATATGTTCAATGTGTATTTCTGTTTATCTAGGCTAGTACATAAGTGTTACAAAATGTATACCTGCATGCAAAAAAGGTGTACTAGATTAAAGATGTAACTAGCCAGTAGTCTTATACAAGGCTTTGCTTTACATTGTACCTGTCACAATTGCTCAATACATTTTGACTTGACTGGACGTGTACCTGTTTGTGATTCATGAGTCCGTAGTAACAGCCCCCCTCTGGACACACAGATATACCGTCTATCAGCTCCTTGATGGAGGGGGGTCCGGTGAAGTTGGTCGGCAGGGTGGCGTTCCCGATGGCGTCCCCATACAGGAGACTGAGGACGGTGCCATTACCGCTGGCGTCCCTGATGACACAGGCTCCAACGGACCACGCCGCCCCCAGGTACACTATGGTGCTGATCAGGATGGCCAGGAGGGTGCCCTTTGGTATTGCAGTGCTCGGATCCTGGAGAGAAAAATTGTATTGAGGTAGATCATCCCTTCATATTTTATAGGTATTGATTTGAACAATTCTAATTTATGGTACAACAAGAGTTTTACAACCTCATACCTTCGTCAAATGATTTTGACCTTTATGACTGACGTATTAGGAGTGTTTTTCATCAATCATCAATCATACCAGTTGATCCTCTTCACCCAAATAACATAAGTTGTCCAAACCTCCTTGTTATGACTATGAGCTTAACAAAGAAGGTTATGCTAACACTTATCATCAATTATGCAAATAAGCTCCCTCCTTATTAGCATAATTTGATTCAATGGTGTTCACATTCACACAACTTCCTAATGCCACAAGTATGAAATTGCCGTCATTTACTAGTATGGAATTATAGTACTTTCTCATTAATTATGCAAATTAGGCCCACATTTGCATATTTCCTATCTATCAACATTCCTCTCTTCCTTAGTTACAAATGTCACATATTTGAATAGTCATATCATGGAACACAGCAGATTTTTAAAATTGCCTCATTAATTATGGGAGTTAGAATTTGATTTGCATAATTATCACCCAATCATACAAAGCATCACGTAAGCTATCTACATACCAAAAATCATGACCATCCATCAAGACCATCTCGAGTTATAGTTTTTCTCATTAATTATGTAAATGAGGTTCTCATTTGCAAAGCTGATATCTATTAATATTTCTCTCTTCCTCAGTTACATATGTCACATGTTTGAGAGTCCTATCATGGAAATTGATGGATGTATAAACTTTCCTCATTAATTATGCAAATTAGATACTGATTTGCATAATAAGTATCTAATCATGTACATCAGCACTCAAGCTATGTACTTACAAACATTTATGACCATCCACCAAGCCCTTCTTGAGTAATTCCCTTTCAAAGTCTGAAGCAAAACCTGCCCCTGCAGTTCAGAAAAAGTTGCTAGGGGGCCCAAACCTATACCAATTACTCTCTGTTCAACGAGCTATCTACCACTCAAAAATCAGTTCCATAGCATGTCCACAACACGAGATATCATAACAGGAAGTTATTCACATTCCACACCACTTTCTGCTGCTTATACCTTACCAATGCCTACAGCTGGCTGACAGCCAATTTGTCGGAGTGCCGTTTCCTGCCTTCAACATGACCCCTCAGGACCCCTACCCCTATCCATGACGCCACAGCCAACACGTACACATACTTCAGCATACAATATAACACATTTTTACACTTTTCTCGTTAATTATGCAAAACACTTCGCCCAAAATCTAATCATCTTGAGATTTCCCACATATACACCGACACACCAATTACGACAACAAACCATCCAGGCGTTCTCGACTTATTCTGTTCACTAACAGACACACAGACAAGCATCATCGAATAACCTTCTCGACGAAACTTCGTCGACGAAGGTAACTACATGTACATGTAGGGCTGTCTCAAAGACATGTCCCTACATCCTGAGATGGAAATTTGCCTGTGCAACCTCAAGTTAAGACCAACAATTTGGAGAAAGTCGCATCACAGAAGCTTAATCATTTTTTAAAATCGTCTTTAACTAGTTAACAAAGTAGTACATTCACCTGCTTACATATGAAAAAGATTGCTCTCATAGGTCTATCTTTATCTAAATAAAATACAATACTTTGATTTTATCACAAATACCAAGAAAACAAGCAGCCAGTTTGTTACATACAGTTAAGTCCCCTGAGATGTTGGCTCCAGCCAGGATCCCCGTGGCAGCAGGGAAGAAGACAGAGAACACAGAGAAGAAGCTCTCCCCTTCTCGGAAATCTGGGACCCAGTTGTCTGAAAATACTTGTCCTGGAATGACAAAATAGATATGCACGTTGAGACATCATGATGTAGTGATCACTGCTAACCTGGTCATATTACTTAAAATTAATGGTCTATATAGTACATGTGAACTATATTAAAGTTTAAGAGTCTCAGACTTGTCGTGACCGGCACCTCCATAAACCACTTGTCCGTAGCGAGATTGCCAACATGCTGCAGCTTCAGTAAGATAACCGCTTAACACTAATAATAGTACATTTGCATACAATGTACCTTGATAGTTCAAGAAGCCTTTGGTCATCTTGACCCTGGCGGCAGGGATGAAAGCTCCAATGAAGTAGTTTACGATGGCAATGATCAGGATCACAAGCAACCCAAGCTGAGCCTAAGTAGACGAAATACATTGTATAATTCATCTGGTAAAAACGTCATTAACTAAAACACACACACTGGACTGTGAAAACTGTAGCTTTTGCTTAAATCTGTTTTATTATAGCTAATGTTTTAGTGACAATTCTGTCACCTTCTTCAGGGAATACTGACTGGCTCTATACCTTCTACAAACCCAATGTGTACATGCAAGGCTGAGAGGCAAAATTGGAACTCATGTGTATGTTCAAGGATGGTCTCTCACATCCACTTGTGCCCAAGCGAAATCATTTTACGGAAATGACATATAGGGAAGCTTTGCCACATTTCAAACTATATTCTAATCTGTATAATCATAGCATACACACTCTTTTCAGTCTGTATTTGAATCAATCTATGAATTACGTTATATACTTTTAACAAGCTTTTATTCAGTTATCATTTAGAACAAAAGAGCAGACCTTTGCCTCCCACTCCATGCCTAACATGGTGATGCCCAGCAGCAGTACTATGGTGATACAGCCCACAATACGGATGTCATTAGTCTCATCTGTCATCAGGGCATTGTTGTCCTGGAGTTGGGAACAACACACTTGTAGTTGTATATCATCTACTACAAATATCCAATTACTTGTACCACAATAAATTTTTCATACATCACAATGTAATTTCTGATTTAAAGAAACAGTAAAGGATTGTTGTAATCTTTATTACGACATGCAGGGAAGTTGAAGTTGGACTCCTGCTTACCTTAAGTAGATCCCGCACTGTTTCAGAGAAACCGACAACATACATGGCAACTGCTACGGCGTTTGCCAAGGAAAAGATGATCCCAATGGCACCACCAAACTCTGGTCCCAAACTGCGAGATATCAGGTAATATGCACCCCCTGAAAGAAGCAAAGTTATGATAGCAATTCCTTTACTATTGATACTTTGCCACTTTATTCCCTCATGCAATTGCGATCTTGAGTTGAAAAAAAAGGTATGATTCTAAAGGCAAAACCAAAAAGCAAAAAGATAGATGGCAGTTTGACAATCACCAACTATTTCCTTTTCTTGCCATCTTGACACAATTTCTTTTATTTATTTGGCAATACAGGCAATGACAAAAGCTAAAAAAAGGTAACCATTACCAACACAATGAGAATGAATTGCTGAAAGTGATAGTTAAACACTGAGAATAAATCTACTTCACAGGCCAAGGCCATGAATGTAAAATAAAGTTGTCTGACCTCCTTTGACCTCTCCGTTTGTGCAAATGGCAGACATGGACAGTGTGGTAACTGTGGTGACAACAGCTGACAGAAGAATGATGATTGAAGAAAACCCTGAAAAAAACCACATGTTAAACAATGAAATAGTCTTTTGACCAGCAGTTTTGTAGCTTTGTTTCAGGCTGTGTATTGCAGGAGTGTATTAAGCATCCTAGCTAGTACTAGAGGTTAATACATCTAGCAACATATTAATGTCTCCCATAATACCATTATTTTATGTCCACACATCATCAGACTGGACATTTCTGGGTCACAGGCAAAATAGATTGCTGTTAATTGTTCTGCATGCTACAAACATCATACATAAACAATTTGGGAGCACAAAAATCACGGCTATGAATTTTTCATTCATCTTTTTTCGTTACACCCTCTCATTATGTACTGTCAGGTCAGAGGTACTAGTAATTGTACAATGACCTCTTGAGTTCAACCTTGAGTTCTTATGTAATGTCGGGACTCTCTTTTAACCTTCTCCCTGCTACATGTGTACATGTACCTAACCCTGTAACCATTGGAGAATTGGTTTCCCTTTGGTGTGCTAAAGGTTAATTCAGTGATATCATGGTGTTGCGTTACTCGCTAACCATTGATCAGTATGCTATGGCTATATGCTTCACCCACATATACTACATACATGTATGTATGTACATGCATCACCAGGGGACAAAATACTGAAGTGCGTACAACCTATAATTTGTAGAGAACAACTAGAGTTAAGGGCCTGGTAAAAATCTGAGAACCTGTACGTGTACTTTTGATGGACACTCAACCTAAAATAGATACCTACCTATCCCAGCCTGCCCCACCACCCATGACAGTCGAATGAACAACATCACTCCCCAGATGTTCAGGAGACATCGCACCTACAGCACAGGAGAAAAACTTATCAATAGATTGCAATATTTTCCCAAGTTATTTTGGCAGAGAAAACACAGATCCAACAATGCACCTGTAATCATACAATAATCAAGAAATGAAGGTTTATTTATGTTAAACGCAGCATGGGTTACAGAAATATTGGAAACGAATGAACAAAATGATTCTGCGAGCAATCTCACCTTAGCTTTGTGACAAAAAAGTCAAAGAAGTAAATCAACAATATGTCATAATGTAATGGGAGGGATCGGAAAGGATTCCTGAAGAACAAAATAGAGGAGACATCTTGGAGAGTGACAGGAAGAAAAGTACAGATAAACATGTAGCAGAAGAAGATGTGAAAGGGGAATCAGAATAACAACAGTACTACAAGCAAACATTCACAAGGACAAAGAGCTACAGAATAATGATAAGAATTCAGCAAAGAGGTCAAAACCAGACACAGACATCACTCAAAAAAACTCTTAATATGATATTATATAAATATCTCACCAGAACCCCCTTGATCCAGCCAAACTTGATAGCGGCAGGTCCTGAAGGTTTCTGAGCTCCTGTCTCTTCCTCCACACTGCTGGGGGACTGGATGTCCAGCAGGAGGGAGTCCCCTCGCTTGTGTGATTTGGTCTCCGTCTGTGGATAATAATAAACGGATAATGAAATAGGAAAAGTCAGACATGAAGAAGACAAAGTCTAGGACTTTTTGTCAGAAAAAAATTGCATGGGGGTGCAAGGGAACAGAGCTACGAAGCAAGCGGGGGGATGTTGTGTTTTTTCCCTCTGCCACAGTGTGGAGTTTGAGAGAATTCCGTGTTAAAATGCGGTATTCTGTAAGGGAACTACTGTCAGACAGGTCACAGTTGAAGACTGTAGCCACATGAGACCTGGTAGCATCCCTTGTTCGTCAGAATTTTATGCTTGTCAGAGAATTGGCTCCTTGGGTATGTCAGAACATGGGGGTGCGGCACCCTTGTTCCCCTCTTTAGAAAAAACCCTGCAGGCTGAAGTCAACACACACTCAGAAGGTCACTTTGAGTTTTAAATTGAAGTGTCATTTTTTTTCATTCTTTACGAAAAAATAATTGAAGTGACCATAGTCTTATTACTCATCTGTCATTACATTATAATATAAAGTTATCTTTATATATGTACTACTACTACTAGTAGTACATATAAACTACATTTTTGACTTTTAAAGTTGTCCCTTCACATTCCAATGATAGGAGACCATTCATTTTTTCTAAAATTTCCTTGCAGTCTTCCCCTCAATTCAATTCATTCAAAATAGCCTTAAAACTGAAGAAGTATGTAACATCTTGTAATTTTATTTTACCTTGTAGTTGTACATGTAACATTAAGACATCTTATCACATACTGCTCAAGGCATTCATTGATTTTTGTTCGTTCCTTCATTCAAAGGTCAACTAGGGGTCTGTGGGACATTTGAGCTATTGGAAACATAAGGCATAACTACTCCCTAAGGACCTGTTAACAGTAATGTCTGTCTGACCTGGATCTTAGACTCATTATACTCCTTCCTTGAAGGATCCTTTTCTAAGCCAAGTAGGAGAAAGATTGGGGTCACAGGTCTTAATGGGGATCCATAACAGCTGCGACCAGTTCTTGAACTGCCACTAAAAACACATCGGGACATGATCGGGTAGATTAATTTTTTTTTACTTTCACAAATCATTTTTTCCCACCAGCCTAGTCCCTCCCTAACTAAATGTACTTGTTTTCTTGTTACCAAAAGTCAAATGTCACTGATTTGAATTGAAATAAAAAGTCATAAACAAAAGATATGGGAGGAATGCAAATTTAACACATCCATTGAATGAATATTGCAGGTAGCAGTTCTATGAAAGTTGAACATTACATTTTCCTTGTATGCCTTCAGAAATGTTAACAGCAAAATCTGAGAACCCACGTACATATAAATTGTACTAGTATCAATGGATTGAAGTAGAGGCAGGGACCTATACACAATGTATATAGTGCATGCACATTTTCAATATTCCAAATGACTACACCTTTTACACGTACTGTAAATCTTTAAATGATGGTTTTATTTTGGTGGCTTTCTAGACGCCTCTCCATCAACATGCATTTTTGTGCTACATCATTGTTTAGGCCGCAGAAATATCACGAATCCCTCCTTTCCACTCCTGCTGCGAAATTTAAATTCCTGCAAAAATAAAGCAATTTACAGTATCTACCGCAGTCACATGACATTTCCCTGCCTGCCCTTGTGTGCGTCACTAGCACCATCTGTGTCCTACATGCCAGGTTACTGAGCTAATTACACTCTTCAACAGCACCAACCAATAAACCTGCACCATGCTCCAGACAATTATCTGGGAGAGCTGTGGTTACTGTCACAGTATAAAGCTTCTCTGTAGATGGATCGAGAACCGCATCAATACTGGCAGTCCAGGCTAAACATGAAACAGAACATTGATCTTGGAAGTTCGTTAATCAGGAAAAGAAATATGTATGGGTACTGGAGCTAAGTAAAATGTCGCAGTCGAATAGAAATACTTTAAAATTCAAATAGTTGAAAATATCATACTATACAATTATTACACAATGATTATGCTTAAAATAAATGTATATCAAATCAACTTGCAAGCATGAAAATAGAAAACTTTTGGAAGTTCGTTAAATCAGGAAAAGAAATATGTATGGGTAATGGAGCGATCTAAAATGTCACAGTAGCATAAGAATAGTTGAAAATATCATATATATTATTTTGTGCTATTGGGAAGGCAGTACGGACACAAAGGTTCAGCTTCTTTTTTGCCATCACCACTGACTGTGACGTCTGCTGACAGTGCTTTTCTGTTTTCACAGCACGATACATGTACTGTACAATGTGCATGCAACGGAAATCGTTTGAGATATTACCATGCCAGTTTGCCTATTTGTTGACACTAGCAGCCTTCATTTACTGCTTCAGTGTTTTTCTAGAACATATTTACTGCAGGTCAAGAATCTTGAGTTTACATACTCTCCAAGCAGAGGATGGGTTCCGGCAGGTTTTTGACGTGTTTTAGGCGTTTTTGTCGGCCTTTCTACTTTTTCATTTTTGGTTTATAGAGACAAAAAAAAAATGAAAAAGTAGAAAGACCGACAAAAACGCCTAAAACACGTCAAAACCTGCCGGAACCCATCCTCTGCTTGGAGAGTAAAGTTTACATATGTTTGTAAGTTTGCCCAAACTCAGGGGAAAGGTCACTTCTTTTGTGTACCCTTTTCAGATAAAAGACCTACAAACATTGACCCTGGCTCAGTTACAACATTTTACAGTCTTACTCTCTCAGTCAGTAACATTTATTTGAGAGTCCCCTTGCTTTTCAAACTTTGCAATATTCTAATAGTTTAACAAAGAACAGACATTTGCCAGACTCCACAGTGCAACTGGCATTATTATTATAGGTTTAAAGGGAGGTTACATACATGCATTCGTTTGAGTCAATTCCAAAATCAGCTGGATAAAAACCTGTCCAACAACTATGCACTACATGTACATGTTTGTACTGGGGTTGCCTCATCACCCTTAACATTTTTGTACTTTTCATATTTAAGGTTCCACACTTATTCTAGGGGGTATACACACTGTGACAGTGTATATGATTATGAATCAATAATGTGATTATTACTGCATTAGATAATTTAGAATGATGATCAAGTTTCAGATGTCATATTGATGGCCCTCTGTATATAGATAAAATCAATAACTAGTAGTACTGTCTACAATGACCTGACCTTGGTGCATGTGTGTAGAGAATGATGGTAACTTCCAATTGAACAAGTCAACTATTGGCAGTCAAGCACTCTTCTCAATAAGTGTGTCGGGTTCTTTTACGTGCAGGTTTGACGCTTGAGCCTTATGTCTGATTCTGAAGCTCCCTCATACAAGGGGCCGCTGGCTTACATTTGTATGCCACCATCTGAAATGATCCAGGTGGCGAAGCAGAGGGGCTGTATTACTGCTTGCGCCACAGAGACATTCACATACTAGTACTGTAAAACATGCCTGACACTTGTGCTTCAAATGCACAAACTATAGTTCCAGTACTTTTGGTATAATCAATCATATACACACGTATGACATACATATGATAAACCAGTATGCAAACTGAATTTGGCCTAGTCCAAACCAGTAGTCTTGCCTATACCTTAACCACATCTATTTGTACATACATATGATAAACAGGTATGCAACCTGAATTTGGCCCAGTCCAAACCAGTAGACTTACCTAAAATAACCAAGTAGCTGAGAAGTGTTCTACAAACACTGTGTTATCTGGGCTAGCCACAAGGCTACGGCCTTATCGCCCTGCCAAGAATGTGTGTGTGTGCCATCCAGCCAACTCAAACACAAGCTATTTTCTCAATCCATGTGTACATAGGCAGGTCCACAGTAATCATAAAAAGTTACTTTTACTTACATATAATATAGTAGGACTGGAATGTTTGGTAACATTAAAGAACTAGAGTTCCACGACCCCTGGGGGGGGGGGGGGGCTAACCTACATGACCTACTCTCCCTCCCAAAAGCCATCTACCTAGCCTGTAGTACTGAAAATCATGATCATAACATGTTCAGAACACGAGATATCAAAACAGGATGTTCCGCTGCCGTACCATAGCCAGTAGCTAGAGGGCCCAAAATCTACTATCATTTCGAGGTCTCACCTCGAGCATGTTAAGGAACCCACCACACTAACAGCACTGAACCTTAATCTGACACTTGAGACAATGCAGCGCAGAATCATAAATCAACAAGCGACCTTGTGAGTATCTCAGTAACTGTTGGGTGCATTATGTGTATCACTTCCCCAGTCATTACTGCACATGTATAAGTATTCCAATTATCGAGCTGTGGCTGGAAAACAAGGCTTGAAAATAGCCTCACTCATAACGAAGTCCCTTGAGAATTATGTTCCAAATAGAACATTAATCTGACACAATTTTTGCAATAGTGAATTTGTTTATCCCATGTTCTCTTCAGAGCCTTACCATTGCACATTTTTATGTTGCCTACCTTACTCAGTTACTGTATGAATGAATGAATGAATGAATGTTTTATTTTCGTGTCCTGCGACTCAATAAAGTCGCCCAGCCCATACGGACCTATAGGACACCAATTGAATACATAAACTTGACATGGGAGTATTGATCGAGGTACAGTAGCAAATAATAATAATTCAGAAATAAATCATAATAATAGCAGTAATGAGTAACACAAAATAATATGAGCATAACATAGTGGCAACACAAAAGGGACACACCTGGTACATTGATTCAAATCAATTCAAGAAAGCAAGTGGTAAATGAACATACATTAAATTCAAATCAAAAGTTGTTGAAGGTAACACACTGTATTTTAGAAGCAATCAAAATATTTTGCATATCAGCGCCAGGTCTTAACTTACTGAAAAGTGTTGGATTAAGGTTGCGTCGGATTAAGGTTCAGTGCTGTTATATTGATAAGAGTGGGGGACTACTCCAGTGTGAGTGGCTCAAACATAGGTTAAACCTATCACTAATATCAGTCTGGTCTTATACAAAACTGGTGTATAATCTAGTACTATCAAACCCTAAGATGGTCATCAATTTAGCAGAAACTGATTAAGTTGGTATCTCCCAGAACTTCGATTATCTTTAAGTAAACGTTTCATAATTTGTGTAACCAGGCAAGGGGACTGGTACACAGGGCTATTAACTTACAAAGTTATTCATCAATAACGCAATAACGTTTACCTACTTTGCATGTTTTTATATAAAGTTGACATGGCAATTGAAGTTATATCATATTTATCACCACCATAATAACTTACTTTGCCTTCGTGTAACTCCACAAGAGTCGGTCTCCGTTTGACGTCCTCCCCCTCCAGGTACTGTGAGGAGTTCCTGTAGTAGTCCATGAGCGGAATGGCGTCGATCGTGTTGTGCCCAAAAGTTCTGTGGTGGGTGTCGCCCTGTGTGTCTTGCGGGGAGGCCGGCGGAGACTCCGCCCCCCTCCCCAACGACGACATCTCCAAGGTATCGCCGGCTTCGTCGTCTCGGCCGTCGGCGAAGCGGACCGAGAAGCGGTTGGGCTTGGCGTCTTCGCTGGACAGCTCGGACCCGAGGTTGGACTCGGCCTGGCTGGCCCCGGCTGCGCTGAACGACGGCGACGGCTTGAGGGTCGCATCGGCCGGCGGCGCGGTTACAGGCGCTACGTTACCGTCCCCACCGCCAGCTGGCTCAACTTTCTCGCCTTTGTCCTCGTTGACAGCGGCGACTTCGAACCTACTGCTGGAATGTGGAGGTCCAACTGGGATCTGTGGAGTATTGACGTCCGTCTCATCGTTGTTGGTAGCCTTATTCGTGTTTTCTGACGATTTTTCGGAGCCTTCTCCAACTTTCGCATCCTGACTGTCCGCCATCTTCTTGAAAATGCCGGCCGTTCAGGCGTCCGTACTTCCGGTTTTATGGGAAAGAACGCGGCTTAACGTAAAGTATCATTAAATACACTTAGTGTAAAATCTACACAATGATGACCTTCAAGAAAGTGTCTACCAAATCAACTTGCTAGCGGTATTTCTGTGTGTGGATAACCATTGTTGTAACATCAATACTTTGCTAATTTGTGTCAATGAACGTCATCGTTTAGATGCTGTAATAAGTAACAAGACTTTCACGACTTTCACACTTCCGGTTTGGACCGGTTTCACCCAGCAGGTCATCCAGCTTCTCACCGGTACTTTGGGATCGTGACTCACAGGGATGGCAGGAATTCGTCACAGATAAATGGGATCAAAGAGGACATGCGACTGTTTGTCTTCTTTGTTTGTGGCACTTGTCTCAGCTCTTACGATAGCGATCCCTTTTCAATGCATTTCTCCCCGGGGCTGAGCTGAATGAACTTGGCACAATATGCAAAATCATTTTGAGGTTTTCTATCCGGGCAGTCTTTTCAGCATCTGCTTTCTATGACGTCTTCTATGATTTATGACTTTCAAAGGCAATCATATGAAACCCCACGTACATTCTAGATAAAGGATTCATTCGTTCATTCAGTCATCCTGTAACTCATTCATTCGTTCATTCATTCATTCATTCGGCATTCATTCATTCATGTGACAGCAACATGGTTTGTGCCAAAACTTCAGAAAAAGCAGTGTTAACAAGCATTAACTTTATTCAATGTTCACTTGCGTTGTACTAATGAAAGATGATATAGAGGTTAATTTGATCAAGGGCATAAATATATAGAAGATCATAGAAGTCCTTGATATGATTAGCATTGATGGCTATAAACATCAGCCGATCCTTGTCTTATGATTAGCTGTACTCACTTCAAGTTAAACGAGAACACAGGATGTGGAATATAATTTTACATCATCACATGATAACGCATTTTCCAAGGTGATCATGATGAATGATAAATGACCTTTAGTTACGAGCGCTTTCCCCCCTGCAGTTTAGCCTTCATTTGGTAGGTAGCGCCACTGCCTTGTACGTTGGCCACGCCGTCTGAGTGGCGGGTATCGCTCAGGCAGTGAACGCGTAACCGTGCAGCCCCAATCAATTGGTTCACAAGTGTCCTACATCATGTCTGCAATGCGTTTGAAAGACATTTATTTTCAGATCTTTCTAACCGACATTCAGAGCGATAACAACATAAAGGCGCGTATAATCCTAACACGATGTATTTGCTCTTTGCTATGTCAGAGTCCTTCATTCATATTTCTGAGATTTATTCACAGACATTGCCCACGGGTCTTTGTTTTGTCTTGATGACACACGCGAGCGAATGAACAGTTTACTGTAACATCAAAATATTCTATTATCACCCTCAGATCACGACGGTCCTCATTTCAAATCGAATCGAATCTTAATAGTCTTTGGTATCACATAATTTGTACATAACGTGTATATGTCCGACAAAAATGAGAAAAACAATCAGAACGTCAAAATTACATACGGGCCTTTACACTACGGTACAATTCAATTCTGAAACTTGGTAACCGAACCCCCGTTGATATAACGTTACATTTTGTACAGTGCGTTGTTGTTTTTACAACTAAATGATAACTTGTCCTATTCGATCTAGAAAAGACATATCTTTACTCTTGACATCTGTAGCAAATTCCAAAAGTCATACGTCAATATGATAATCAACCCAATGGGTTTTGTCATTTTGTTAGTTACACATGATAGACAAGAATCGTCAAAAGACTTGGAACAATACAGACATCTACCGGTATGTCTCCTCATAGTTTTGAGGCAGTCACGGTACACGTTACTGAAGAAATGAGGAAACTGGGGAAGTATCCTCGCTCTTTCGAATCTTTCGAATGACATATGTAGCTTTGCTTCGTTATTAAATGGCCCTACAACTATGGTGTCCCATCCGGGCCTTTGTAAATGCTACCTAGAAATGACCAAGAGACGTCAAGCTATCATTTTATAATACTGTACATGACTTCAGTGTATAGCCAAAAGATTTAGAAACGATTGAGTGGTCGATAGATGATATTGATAATCATCCTATGGCTCTAGACTAATCATGCATGTGAAGGATACTATAAATCTTGAAATGTTCGGGTGGTTTTATCATAATCTAGATGAAAATGAAGACAAGTGTCATTTGTTGTTGATATACATTTGTACATTATACAACATTTAGATAGCGCAGAAAAAAATCGTGTTCCTTATATGGAACTAGACAAACCATATATCATAAGCTCCATATGTTCATATATTTACAACTGTCTTGGGAAGCTTGAACCTGTACCTGGTCCTTGAAGTTATTTTCCAAGCAGAGGCTTCGATCGAGAGGGGTAGTTTTGTCCGGGATTTCTAACGTTTCCTCTCGAATAACT
This sequence comes from Branchiostoma lanceolatum, assembly GCF_035083965.1. Taxonomy (NCBI): domain Eukaryota; kingdom Metazoa; phylum Chordata; class Leptocardii; order Amphioxiformes; family Branchiostomatidae; genus Branchiostoma; species Branchiostoma lanceolatum. The sequence goes on along the minus strand of NC_089723.1, from coordinate 20,559,057 downwards.
TGAAGTATAATTTAGTCTTTATAGATGTAATAAGTTATCACGTTCTAATGTCACATTGATTTTACCATTACCATACTGATCTATCACCATGACCTGTACGTAGCTCATAAGAGCATAAACGTACAATAAAGGTATTTCATTCATCCATCCATTCATTCATTCACTCACTCACTCACTCACTCGTTCATTCATTATCTTGGTTTTCTAGGTGACCTCTCTACCTCCGACACGTACTGCGAATATTTGCCTCCAATGTATCCTGTACTATAGAACTGAATTGTTTCAACCGCGAACTGAGAACACTACGATTAGAAAGTCGAATTCGCAAACCTCCTCTGATAAAAAGATTTGGCTACTACACAATTTTTTCCCGGATTTCACCTCCTAGACTATATCTAGCTTCCACCAGGTCTTTACAATTACGGATAGCAGAATTGGAAATAGGATGAATACTTGGCAAGGAGAGTGAGACCGCGGTAACATTTCCCCTCAACCTTCTCCCTACTGCCTAACTAAACAATGGAGAATTGGGACCTAAACAGCTACTTCAGTGTGTTACCGGCTACGCCGTCAAACTTCCATGGTAAATTATTCTCTCTATTAGACTAGACCTAACTACTTTTCAACAGCATAGTTGGTATCATGGAGACTAGACCATATCAGTGCTAGTTTCTGCAGCGAAAGAGTCTCAGGAACCCCTGTCGGAACGGACGGTTGCGAGTGTAGATGAAGGGGTTGGCGAACGCTGAGATCAGGGAGAACAACATGGCGAACCTCTGCCACGGTCCGTCCGACGCCGCCGCCACCTCGTCCCCCCAACTCGCCGATCTGAGGATGACGACGAAGTACGGCAGCCAGGTGACGAAGTACACCCCGATGACCAGCAGGACCGTGGTGGCCGTCTTCATGCGCTGTTTGAACTCTGAGGGAACCTTCTGGCGGGTTGGCGGGGTAGACGGCTCCCCCAATTCCATCGAGGAGTCTTCGCAGATCCGTGCTGGAGCCACCTTGTTACTAGGCTGTGGTGAAACAGACTGCACGTGATTACCAATGAATTGACAGTAGCACTTGCTAAAGTCAAGCTCCATACTTGATTACAAAACGGTATTTTAGAACGCCCAAAAAGTCTACAGCCAGTCTTCTGTCAGCCTCCGTTGCAGACTCCTGTCGGCTGTTTTCATTTTCTAAGTTCCAGTTTTACTATTATATTTTTTTTCTTGTTGTTGGCCAGCAATTAGAAAAAAATGTAATAGTATAAAAACAATAACTTGAAAAAGAAAACAGCCGGGAGGAGTCTGCATCGGAGACTAGTCTTCTGTACTAAAGCACAAGAATTGACAGTTATCTTTGCTTTTGATGTACATTTGTACTTTATTTCCTTTGCATCGAGGCGGCCCCCATTGAGCGACCATTCAACGATCTAATCTGTCTTTAATTCCTGTCCTTCAAATATCACTTTACATCATGGATTATATATTCCAAATATAAAGTTGTAGGTCACACACGTACCAGTTTGGTCGCTGAATGGTATCCAGCCAGTGGAAAGAGGCCCTAATCATTCGATCTTTATATTGAGCAGATCTTGTCACGTATCATAATTCCAATGATTCAATATCGGTAATCATCATGTAACCACCAGCGTCCCAGACCATCTCTGAGGCGTTCTTTTTTTGCCCATGGCAAGTTTTAAACACGGGCGTACCTTGTATTTCTTGTATCATATATGGCCTACGTCGGTCAATACTGACCATGGTAAAATTATTGTATCAACTGACACAACAACAATGATGTTTTTTTCTTTTCCCCAATCTCACTCGCTGTCATGCTCACCGTTATGACCGTCCTATAACTCACCTTTAAACCGCTCTTGTGTCCAGCTGATGACGGAGAGTCGCACAGCCGTGCTGACAGTGACGTCACCGACACTTGTCGGCTGATCTGGCCGGGCTTGTCAGGCGACGCCCGCTGACTCTCGGCGCCACTGTCAACCGACGATGAACGAGAGAGCTCGGACTGCCGAGTTGTGCCGGTGATCTCAGCTTGTCCGGAGACTACTGCCGACAGGGCCTGGGGGAGCAGTTGTCTGTGTCGAGCCTGTTGTCGCCTTACCTCGCGCCAGATTCTTGGAAAAGAAACAAACAAACAAACGTTAAAAGAGCAGTACTAGTTATCGCATAATAGCATGATACAATATGAACTGCAGCTATCACAATGGCACGTCATTTTTCCGTTCGTCGTTTTCACAATCTTCATTTTCGTATATTTTTACCGTCTTTCGGTGTGTGTTTGTAAAGAATTTGTGTAACTATAACGTTCTCTTTATATGGGAAGAAAGCCCTTAATGAGATGATAGCTGACGGTTAGTTGGGCAGCCTTGGCTGTATCTACGTACACGTCAGCCTATAGGTAAAGCAGTAAAGCAATCGTGTAATCCACTTTAATATTGTTACGTTCCAAGCAGGAAGATAGTCATTATCCAGGATCTAACGTCAGAATGAACGTCTGGACTCGACTGAACGTACTGAGGCTAGCCTTAAGCTACTAAGTCTGTTGTTTGCAGAATATGATCTATAAGAATATCACCCGGAAGCAATGCACGTGTATGATTATGATGACCTTAAAACATGATCAAAGCAGTGTGCGGATATTCGACCGGTTTACAATTTAAGTATAGTAGAAACCCCTAAAAATTCATAATTTTTAATAGTCTAATAGTCTTTCTGAATCAAAGTTGAAGTGCAATTGCCAACACAACATAATTGCAGTTCAACTTTGATTCAGAATGAGTTCTAGCAACGCAGATGAACTTTCCAGTCTAATAGTCCTGTTTTAAAACAAACTGTAATACTGTAATGGAGATTGTAATACTGATCGATATGAGTCTGTAGTTTGTAATCAGTTATGAAGTCTTTAACTGCATGTATTGTTGTAAACCACAGCACAATTCAGGCAGCTAGTGCATGTGAGGCTGCCGTATACTGTATATTGAATAAACCAATACATACTTGAAGTAGCAGAAAACCATTGTGAGCACGACGATTCCATAACAGGTGTTTATGGCCGTCTGTCTGCCTCTCTTTATTGGCCCCGTGAACCTGGAACAACAGTAGGGAAGCAACGGTCGGGATGGGCATCAAAAGGTTATGATTATTCACTTTTTTTGCTAGAGCAATCAATAATTCTCTTTCACTCCCTCACCCACTAACTCACTTAATCAGTAAATCACAAACTCGCTCACTCGCTCGCATGCTCTCTCTCGCACGCTCTCGCTCGCACGCTCTCGCTCACTCACTCACTCACTCACTCGCTCACTCACTCACTCACTCACTCACTCACTCACTCACTCACTCGCGCACTCACTCACTCGCGCACTCACTCACTCACTCACTCGCTCACTCACTCACTCACTCACTCACTCACTCATTCACTCACTCACTCACACACACACTCACTCACTCGTGTGCTAACTGCGGCGGGGAAATTTGCTTCCCCAGCCGAGCGATTAGCGACTGTAGTTCGGTGGCCTGGTGCCCAGGCTATCCCATACCAGGCCCACCCCTTGTATATATCTCAGACTCAGACCTACTTGCATGAGACGTATGGCGGGAAGAAGTAGAACTCCCCTCCGGTCTCGAAAAATGGAAGGAGCACCATGATGGTGAGGGTCACGAGAAACGGCACGGCTACGAGCAGGGCTGTGCGCAGTTTGGTCACGATGGAACTGTACTTCAGCGGGAAGCAGATGTACCTGTGGAAAAGAATCACATATGAAGGGAATGTGTGGCCCAGAACGTGAAAAATGATAACATTCCGTTCACTTGCACCCGGCGGGCCCACACGAACCAAACGGCGTAGGTATGAACTCATAAACAAGGTCATGCCAGCACAATTAAAAAGTGACGTGATCACACACCTTCACAGAGTCAGAACGGTGCATCTGAATATCAATACTCACTATCTTTGCGGTAGAATTTTTACCTGTTTGTGATCTATAGGTTCCGATGCTGAAAGCTTCCTCAAATTTTCCTCGATTCGCATTGAGGTCTTTCAAAGACAGTCCAATATCTTTTAGATATCATGTTGACAAACCAACCAATTTCGAACGCCAGTGAAAATCATCATGTCGGTGATTGACGAGTATGATTAAAGTACTAAATGATTCATTACTCCCCGTCGTTTTAATTCTACCTATCCGTAACCAAATCTCATAAATATAAAAGAACTAGATATGGTACCTATCACCACGGCTACACACATATATATATACTATTCATGATCAGGCTACTAGCTGAAAGGTCAACAAGTCAATAAACAACGTCCTCAATAATAGAGTCAATTCCACATTACACTGTGAAAGTTTGTTGCATTTTGTTCTACCATTTTCAAAACCTTTGTAACAATCTTATTGAGACGATAATTGTGAAGAACAATTGGAATCGACGCTATCCTTTCTGGACTAAGAAAATTGTAGAAATTTGCCGAGTAGGGTGAATACTCTTCCCTTATTGTTGGGTATGATAATTTTCCACATTTTCATCATCACAAAGAAGCGAAAATAGTCCATGCACTAGATTCGACCATGAAGGTTAGACATCTAGGTTATAAGATACTCCAAATAGAAGTTCCCTAGGCAACTGGATAAGATTTTGAAATAGTCAGACGTCTCAGACAGCATCCGCTGTCTTTGTCCAGTTTTTTGAGTAACTGTTTTTTGGCGCATACACTAGATTGTTATACTCGTACAATCTTGTATACACGTGTATAAAAGCACGTATAGACAAGTGCAGTTGGGCGAAAATTGATGACGAAGGTCATTCCTTCATTCGTGAAGAATGTGAACAATTCTTGAGCCTGACAATTAGACGGAATCAGACTCACGTGCACTTTCATGCAATTTACTGGCCGTTGCTAAATTTAGTCGGAAATAATATTAATGATATAGTGTATGCACCACTTTTCTATATACATGTACTAATGGTGCCTAATGGCCTCTGGGGCTTGTTAGGTTGAAACATTGATACAGCTAATTTTCGTAGATGACGATTAAATCGGGAACAATGCTAGGGGAAATGATTTCCCCTGGTAGCGCACGGTAGCATATGATTCCCCATGGCGCTATGCCGCTAATTTCCAAGCAGACGTGGAAATGCAAAGTTGTAACGTTTCTGAAGCTCCAGGTTCTCAGAGCAACGGGAGGTTAAGAAACGTTAACGATTTTGTCTCTCTGCACCTGCTTAGATATTAGCTACGGCTACACTCAGAGGTGGAGGGAGGCTGGATGACGACCATGGCTGATAGTACTGCAGCTGGACCACTCTGTGCCTCAAGTGTAGGACGACACGAGAGATTTCTCTCCAACCAGAGGTTGGTGGGGAAGATTGAAAATTGGTGGGGAGTCTGGACAGAAAACGGGATATATGATAAAAAGGTCACAATCTTCCCCAACAACCTCTGCTTGGAGAGTAACGAAAGATCCTAGAAAGTCTATAGCTAAGTGTGTGTGTGATGAGCGTTGTAGTGTAAGACTGATAGCTGACATAACCGTAATCAATTGTTGCTTGATTCAATCACGCTTCCCCTAAACATAATCCTCAACTGTACCCAAAACTGCTGTATAGATAATGGGTGATTAAGTTCCACTAATCTCCCACGTTCGTCTTGTGTAAAACAGCGGAAATGAAAAAGCTGACACCTCGCACAGTATCGGAAAACCACCGTCTTTCGACGAAAGTAAAAAACAGAAGCCGAGCCAATTAATTACATTGGAAAGCAAACACTATCGTCGATAACGTTTAGCTTTCCTCTTGACTGAAGACAAAGCCAACCGTACACACTCACGCCACATCTTCAGAAAAGACGCTATAGTCGCATACTCGTTTAGAACTTTATTCGAGCCCACACCGACTAGTTTCGCCTTGTGTGTGGCTTTTTCGAGGATCAGAGCTCAAACTATGCCCGGCTACAGCGCGTTTGCTGAAGATGTGGCGTGAGTGTGTACGGTTGGCTTCAGGTTGCCCACTACTATTTGCCTACTTTCCTCTTGACTGAAAATACACTGAACAATGAACAGACAGACAGACAGACAATCAAGCAAGAGTTGAAAAGTAACGGTATACATACTTAATACTCACATTTAAACACTACATTACATAAAGTAAGCCACAAATAATGGTAAACAGAAATAGAAGTCCTACCAGTATCGGTCCAAAGAGATGGGGCCTATGATGTTGACCGAGAAAAGAGACCCCGTCAGGTAGATAAAGTGTAAAAACAGCATGCCGCTGTTTTGGCATGGTAGAGTTTTCTGTCCTGTCATGAGCCATATCATTAATGGACCCTTTGAGATGACCTGAAGAATATCGGCAACAGCCAGGGTGCAGAGCAGGGTGTTCCCGGGCGTACGGAGCTCCTCCACCGACGAGATCGTCAGCAGGACCGCGGTGTTGCCGCACGTGCCCAGCGTGATGCATATCGTCACCCACACGAGCTGGAGCTCGCGCCAGGGAGAGGTGTAGTAGGAGAACGGTTCCCAGTCGAAGACGGCGGCGGTGGAGTTTTGGGGGCCAGGCAGAGCTGAGGTCACATTGGGCAACATTTCTCGTCGTGTGCCTGCGATCAAAGCTAGTGTTTTGTTCAGAAGAGCCGTTGAACTCCCGGTACCGCTTGCCGAACGCAGTACAAATTCATATTCATACCTTGGAAGGAATGTTCTCTACTCACGGTGGTCAATTTAAGTTTTGAGACCAGAACTGTACTGTACGATTTCAGACAGTTTTGTTCAATGTACGGAAGCCAAACAACAAAACATTTTCGACAGTTTTCAGACACGTTTTTGTACGCATTGCTTCCACAGATCCGCGTGTCTTCTCACCCCGACCAGTCCAACAACTTCGACGGCTTGACCATTCCACATGGACCTGGCTTTATCCCGGGAAAGTCGTCCGACGTTTCAATCACCATCCGGATTTACGCAAACTGATTAGCGTTCTGACAGGAAATCTGCCCCTTCGTGACAACGAAAAACACGCGATACGTGTGTGACGATTTTAGAGTATGATACCGTGCGATTATTTAGCCGTCACGTTTTAGGCATTATTTACTACACGGCTGAAGATTGGCTGCGCGACAAATTCTGGAACCTGTCGTAGACAACTGTTATAAAATCATGGACGTAATGCTAATTATCTCCCTCGGGGATACTAGTAATTAAATATGATCAACTCCCTTTTGACCACCTCCCTTGTGACGGGATCACAACTTCACGTAACACGCAAATCACCTTCAGCATATGTGCCTTCTTATTATGTCTTCCTAGATTGGATGTGATCCGAGACCAGCAGAGTTTTAGGTGAAAAACACGCACACACTGTATGAAATGTAACGTTATATGAACGGCGGTTCGGGTTTAGATTTAGAACTTTACCGTATTGACTTGAGCCGTAAGTAATGTTGACGTTCCGTTTTCTTCCTCGTTAATGTACTACTAGGTTCTCTGTTCAGGTTGTTGAGTGGACAATGTACACATAAAGATGGAAATATGTTCCTCCGTTATACCAAGAAGGTTTAAAGAAACCCTCCTTGAAAGACCAACGCCGTTATGATTCGAGGATAATATAAGATGCCCGCCACTCCAAAGTCGACAACGTCATCTACCAAATTAAGGCTTAACTGCAGGGGAGAAAGCGACCGTAAATCAACATTTACATACATACAAGTGGGAAATGCGTTATAGTATGACCTTGAACCTTGAACGAAGACATCGGTGATGTTATTGTATGGTAGTAAAAAAAATTCATCCAATCCCTGTGTGCTCTTGTATCTTCAATTCAAAGATAATTTTGTTAAGTGTGTGTTTTTCAATCTAATATTCTGTTCACATTCAATCTAGAAAGACATGCGCTCGTGATAAGTAGGCACATTTGCTGAAGGCGAGTTGCGTGTTACGTGAAGTTGTGATCCCGTCACAAGGGAGGTGGTCAAAAGGGAGATGATTATGTTTAATTACTAGTATCCCCGAGGGAGATAATTAGCATTACACCCATAATTCTGCAACAATCCCCACAACACATTAGGAAAAAATACCGAAACTAATGATTAAACCAACTCGATCATAACTGCTACGCTATATCAAAATGTATTCTAGCCTTTATTGTATTGTATTAGTGATTAGGATGCTATATCAAAATGTATGGTAGCCCTTATTGTATTGTATTATTAATTAGGATGTTAAGTTTTATTCTATACTTCTACTTTGTATTATGTTTACGAATTCTTGCCATACTTTGTACCATGCACAATTGTAGTGCAATAAAGTTCTTCTATAACAGTTGCCTACGACTGGTTCCAGAATGTGTCGCGCAGCCAATCTTCAGTCGTGTAGTAAATAATACCTAAAACGTGATCCTATATAATACGGCTAAATAATAGCACGGTATCATAATCAAAATCGTCAGAGAAGTATCGCGTGTTTTTCGTTGTCACGAAGGGGCAGATTTCCTGTCAGAACGCTAATCAGTTTGCGTAAATCCGGATGGTGATTGAAACGTCGGACGACTTTCCCGGGATAAAGCCAGGTCCATGTGGAATGGTCAAGCCGTCGAAGTTGTTGGACTGGTCGGGGTGAGAAGACACGCGGATCTGTGGAAGCAATGCGTACAAAAACGTGTCTGAAAACTGTCGAAAATGTTTTGTTGTTCGACTTTCGCTGTGCCTTCCGTACATTGAACAAAACTGTCTGAAATCGTACAGTACAGTTCTGGTCTCAAAACTTAAATTGATCACCGCGGGTAGAGAAGGTAGGAATATGAATTTGTACTGCGTTAGGCAAGCGGTAGTTCAACGGCTCTTCTGAACAAAACGCCAGCTTTGATCGCAGGCACACGACGTCGACGAGAAATGTTGCCCAATGTGACCACAGCTTTGCCCGGCCCCCCAAACTCCACCGCCGCCGTCTTCGACTGGGAGCCATTCTCCTACTACACCTCTCCCTGGCGCGAGCTCCAGCTCGTGTGGGTAACGATATGCATCACGCTGGGCACATGCGGCAACACCGCGGTCCTGCTGACGATCTCGTCGGTGGAGGAGCTCCGTACGCCCGGGAACACCTTGCTCTGCACCCTGGCTGTTGCCGACATTCTCCAGGTCATCTCAAAGGGTCCATTAATGATATGGCTCATGACAGGACAGCAAATCCTGTCGTGCCAAAGCAACGGCTCACTAGTGCTGGTTTTGCACCTCATCTATCTGACGTGGGCTTTTTTCTCCGTCAACATCATCGGCTCCATATCTCTGGACCGATACTGGTAGGACTACCATTTTATTTGTGATATGGTTCTTCTTTATTAGTTCTTGTTTGTGTGTAGCGTTAATTTTCTATTCTCAAAGCTTGCTTGTTTCTCTGTTCATCGCTATTCAGTGTATTTTCAAGAAGGAAGCTATACGTATCATAATCGACAATGGTGATAACTTTTAAAAGTAATTGCCTTGGATTCTGTTCTTGACTTTCGTCGAAAGACGGTAGTTTTCCGATACTGTGCGAAGTGTCAGCTTTTCCATTTTCTGTGTTACTCAAGACGGTCGTGTGAAATTAATGGAAGTCAATCACCCATCATGTAACGTTACAGTCATCTATACAGCACTTTTTGGGTGCACGTGTGTTTGACGATTATGTTTGTGAGAAATGCTATTATCATGTCGACCGTTAGTCTTGCCCTACAGTGCTCACATACGTCTTGCGATAGTCATACGATTTCAATGCAATAGGGTTTTTAATCAGACTATGGCAGAACCGACCACTGACAAGGATAAAACACAGCCTTTTCTGTAGAAAGAAAGTAGAATTTTGCAGGTCACGTGCATGGCTGTTCAAAAAAATGCCCTAAGTAATCGTACGACGATCGCACAACGCATGTGGCCGCGCCCTATGAAGTCAACGGAACATTATCCCATTTCCTTCACATTCTAACATTCTACATGTGTTCCACAGGTACATCTGCTTCCCGCTGAAGTACAGTTCCATCATGACCAAAGGACGCACAGCCCTGCTTGTGGCCGTGCCGCTTCTCGTGACCTTCACCAACACGGTGCTCGTTCCATATTTGGAGGCCGGAGGGGGTTTCTTCTTCTTCCCGCCATTCGTCTCATGCAAGTATGTCCGAGTCTGTCTCCACTTACATGTGTGTGAGTGAGTGAGTGAGTGAGTGAGTGAGTGAGTGAGTGAGTGAGTGAGTGAGTGAGTGAGTGAGTGTGTGTGTGTGTGTGTGTGAGTGAGTGAGTGATTGAGAGAGTGAGTGTGTGTAAGTGTGTGAGTGAGTGTGAGCGAGGGAGCAGGTGGGTGAGTGGGCGAATGAGCGGGTGAGTGAGAGGGCGAGTGTATGAGTGTGTGAGCAAGCGAGTGAGTGAATGAGTGAACTAGTGAGTGAGTGAGTGAGTGGGTAATGGAATGAGTGAGTGAGCGCGCGAGTGAGTGAGTGAACGTCCAAAGTGAGTGAACGTCCAAGTGAATGAATGGGTGAGTGAATGAATGAATGAGCGAGTGAATGAGCGACCGATCCGAATGAGCAAATGAGTGATCGAAAGAGATTACTCAAGAAAAGAAATATCATAATGACTGACTGCAAGCTCCCGATGCTCGTACCGACCGTTGCTTGTCTACTGTTGTTTCAGATACCTGGGACCAGCAAAGAAAGGCAGGCAGGCCACGCTGAATATCTGTTATGGAATCGTCATTCTGATCATGATTTTCTGCTACTTCAAGTATGAATATTTAGTGGTTCTTTACTTAGTTATAAGAAAACTTAATCATACCGGTCGGATATCTGCACAAAATGTTGTCATTTAAACTCACACTTGCACGGTGTTTTCCCAGGATGGGGTGGAGTGAAAGTAGTGCGTTTCATATAAATATTCTTATAGATGGTATTCTACGAACAACATGCAATAAGTAGCTTAAATTTCACCTCAGCAAGATCCTAGATAATGATTATCTTTCTGCTTAGATCCTCTTTTCATTAAAGAGGATAAAATGATTATTCAACAGGCTTTTTCTTTCAAGAAGATACATTTATATTGTCACACGCATGCACGCCCATTATCTGTAGAAGATGCCAAAACAAAGATTGTAAAAACAAATAATCGGCAAAAAGACAAATAAATTTTTAAAAAGACTTAAGAAAAAAAGAGAAACCCAACAAAAAAAAAAGATTCTTCCGGGGTTTTCAGTTGCTTACTTGCAGACCCTGGTCGACTTATTTGCTCGGGTCACATTTCAACCGGAGCCCGGTCGGGTTTTTTGCAGAAACGAAAAAATTAAGGAGTATAGTAATAGATATGCACCAGCTATGCTTTTCGGTAATTTTTTGGTACGTTTTTTTGTCTTTTATACCATACTTTTCGTTCCAAAGACTGCTCGGCCGGGCCCCAGATTGGAAATTTGACCCAAGCATTATCAGTGCTACTGCCGTACCCATACTCAATTTTGTATCTTAAGCACCGATTGTGTTGTTACTGCCCTTTTAACGTTTGTTTGTTTACTTGTTTGTTTGTTTGTTTTCCAAGAATCTGGCGCGAGGTGAGGCGACAACAGGTTCGACACAGACAACTGCTCCCCCAGGCCCTGTCGGCAGTAGTCTCCGGACAAGCCGAGATCACCGGCACAACTCGGCAGACCGAGCTCTCTCGTTCATCGTCGGTTGACAGTGGCGCCGAGAGTCAGCGGGCGTCGCCTGACGAGCCCGGCCAGATCAGCCGACAAGTGTCGCTGACGTCACTGTCAGCACGGCTGTGCGACGCTCCATCATCAGCTGGACACAAGGGCGGATTAAAGGTGGAGTATAGGGCCATCATTTGTATGAAAGTAACGGTGAGCATGACAGCGAGTGAGATGGAGAAATGAAAAACACGTACTGTTGTAAAAGTTCCGAGTTTCATTCAAGAATTCCAGCCACATCCTAAAACCGGTTTAAAACTTGAGTCGGACAAAAAAAGGGTTTCAAAGATGGACCGAGATGAAATTGTTCAAAATATAAAAATAAATGACCAAGTCTCTCTTTTCCGTTGAGCGACCAAAATTGGATTTCAGTGACCTATATGATTTGATGATTAGAAAATGATTCATGATTTGAAAAACAACAAAACTTACAAAACTACTACTTCAGTGGAAATGAGTAAAAACAAAGACAACAACAATCAATATACATCATCTATGTTGCTTGTGCTCCAGTACGGAAGGGTGGCTGAGGGCGTGTTCTAAAATACCATTTGCAATTACGTATGGACCTTGATTTCTTTTTTCTCGGGATCTGGATCTGTTACTGTTAGTTGTTTGACCTTTTTGCACTACAGCCCAGTAACAAGGTGGCTCCAGCACGGATCTGCGAAGACTCCTCGATGGGACCGGGGGAGCCGTCTACCCCGCCAACCCGCCAGAAGGTTCCCTCAGAGTTCAAACAGCGCATGAAGACGGCCACCACGGTCCTGCTGGTCATCGGGGTGTACTTCGTCACCTGGCTGCCGTACTTCGTCGTCCTCTTCAGAACGGCGAAGTTTGGGGACGGAGTGGTGTCATCGGACGGACCGTGGCAGAGGTTCGCCATGTTGTTCTCCCTGATCTCAGCGTTCGCCAACCCCTTCATCTACACTCGCAACCGTCCGTTCCGACAGGGGTTCCTGAGACTCTTTCGCTGCAGAAACTGATATATTCTAGTCTCCATCATACCAAATCATAACAAATATGCCATTTGAAAAATAGTCAAGTCTAGTCAAACAGAGATGATAATTTGCCAGGGGAGCTTGGCGCCTTAAGGGCACTAAGTATTCATCCTATCCCAATTCTGCTATCCATAATTGGGAAGACCTAGGGAAAGCTAGATCGAGTCTAGGAGGCTAGGACCTCGAAAAAATCGTGTCGTAGTTCAAAATAGTTCAGTGCCGTGAAGTGATCACCAATTGGGACCTAAGCATACCTTAGATTTCGTGCTATATCAATCTGTTCTAAGTTATATAAAAGGATTCGATGTCTCCTGGTAATTTCTAGGTATTATTCACCAAGATCCGAGCGAGAAATCATGGCTCTAGAGGCCTTTGATAACGCCAGGTCAGACATGTCATTTGAAAGAGGAATTTCCCCTCATTTTTGAGTAATTTAGCTCATACAGTTATCACAATTGTGTTTTGACGACTCTTGTCCATCATATGTAAGAGAAAATGACAAAATTGATTGTTTTATAGAGACAAATGACTTTTAAAATTTGGTAGATGCCTTTGTGTGATGATAGACATTCGTTCAAATAATGTACTGTATGAAAAACGTTTTGCATGCCAATATAGACTAATATAACGGTCACTAGAACAAGAATAAACTTGTGTCAATATTCACTTGTATTGTAGACGTCACCATGATAAGCATCTTGTCCCCATCATTGGGTCAAGGTGACAATGTGGTCTTGTGCTTAGGGTTGTCGACTTAGATGAGGCAACAGTAGGACATACTGTGAACCAGTTTGTTTCACAGCACCCACCTACGCGTCCAACGTTGACATGGCACCGTGGTACAAGCCAGGGTTATTAACAACAGTCAACCCTGCTACTCGGGCAAAATGTACAATAAAGGTCTTCATTCATTGATGTCGTGAAGCCTTAACGTGACACAGATAATCATACCTACACGGAGCAGATTCTGGTGTTATCATGTACTGTAAACATGATACCAAAAATTAACATTGTACGGTTCTTGGTGGCAAATGTGATTGTTGGCACATCGACAACCAAATCCGTGGTGTGCGTTTTTGGCTCTACAATGCGAAGGGAAATACAAGCTCAGGTAACAGAACCTCTGATTAACGGGTTGACAGATTGTCATGTGGTGGATGCGGAACATGCAGTATTTTGATATGTAATCGAGAGCAGTTGAAGAGAAACACCCATTTCCGGGCCGGCTCCGATGTCTGTTCTTCTGATCTACTGCAAGATGACGATAAGGTGTGCAAAGATTCGAGACACGTTGTTTCGGCTTCCTTTCCCCAAGACAGTGATCGCTAATGAGCTACTTTTGAGCGACCAAAACTGGTTCGATGTGACCCTTGGTTCTATTATTGGAGTATGATGCACGATGTAAGAGTACAATCTAAAAGACAACAAAATACACAAAACATAAAAAGCTTAAGATTCATTATTCATCTATAAAACTAGTTGATGAACATGTCAAATATCTGGTTACTCAGTGGTCGCAGTGGAAAGGGGGCGTTAAAGAGAGTGAAAACACGGTAATGGTTTCTTATTGAAAAATAGAGAGATAGGGAATTTGAAGACCGAAGATCTCACTGCACACGTATAACGTTACAGCGTTTATATACCACATTGGCAATGTTTGGACGAAGCGCATTACCTTGTGTTTGAGTAAAAAAAATCTGTAATGTGATATCTCACCGTGGATATCTCCGTAGTTTCACGGCTTTTGATATAAGGCCATAGCATGCACATTTTATGAATTACATCAGGAGCTCATTAATTTTTGACTGATTTTGAATTGAGAAAAAATTCCACTCCGGAGATGGTAAACATGAAGAGAAAGAACCAAAATAGGAAAATTTGTGGGTGTTGTAGCATTGACTGTAGTTGTAGAAGTGAAGCTAGTGAGGTAGCCATGACTGTAGTTGTGGTTTTGAAGTGTAGTAGCCATCTTAAGTAAGTGATACCAGTCTAACACACTAGTGTTACTTTGTGCAATTCTTGAATACAGGAATAAAAGACTTGTTGGCTGTGATACCACGTTTCGTCGCTTCAATTCTTGCTGTAACATTTATGGCATCTATTTTAAAAATTTAGCCATCATTTTTTTTTCACACATTTTTTTCGCCTCTCGCATTAAATTTGTACTCTAAAGAGGATATCATCCATAAAATTTACCTGCTTTAGCCTAACACACCATTGCGTGCAGTCGTTGAGCTAGGTGTTCCGTGTTCGAGGAGGCTGATCCCTCGAGCGCGAAGAGATATCCACCACACTGATGGGTAAGAGTGGGCACACGCCTCTGTGTGAGTGGATTAAATACTCGACAGCAGTCAACAGTCTACTCTACTCTACTGCATTCCTGCCAAATGTCAGCCGCTCCAGATCCTTCCACCTCATTTAAGGTGCTGAAATGCCATCCAATGGAATATAATATAATATAACATAACTCATATTCTCAAGACGGTGGAACGGCATAGATACACAAGTTTAGGGACCGTCCCTTATATATGTATCATGTTAACTCAATAGTAATGCATTATTTCCGGGCCTGTTTTGTCAAAACGAGTCGAAATGCAAATGTTGGGCCACCCTTAATTCATGAACTTCCAGTACTCACTCACACGGTCACTGACTTCGTCGAGCTCGCTTGGTATCTTCCCATAACTCAACTTCCAGTACTAGTAACATTACAACTTACGCCCACCTATCATTCATGAATGCGCATATTTCAATTGTGCTAATAATGCTCGCGTCCGCCATTCAGCAACCAGCTTAGTCTTGATAGCTGAAAGGGACTTATCATTATCAGAATTTTGCAACCCGACAGTTTGAACTAAGGAATTTCTCGAAAGTCAAATTTTCGACAGGTTTCTTGGTAACAGACAAGCTTCAATCTATCTGGCTTCAGGTGTGCCAAGGTGACAGTCAATCACAGTAAATCACGGGAGTTTTGAATTATAGATAACTTATGTGCTCCTTGAGTGGTTCACAAATCACCTGCTGCGCCTTTCTACCGAGCGTCTCAAGAGACAGTGTCCCGACTTGAGACGGTTGTCCAGACCATGCTTCATGGACAATTTTGAATCCAGCCTGGCCGTCTTTCCCACCGCAGTAGCCTTCTCTACGTCTCTGAGCGAGAAGGCCAGCATACGGAGGAGCCAGCAGCGACGACAGGAGCTGGACATGACGTCGGAGGTGGTGACCGTGAACGTGGGTGGGGTGTTGTACACCACCACCATGGCCACCCTGACCAAGTACCCCGAGTCCCGTCTGGGAGGAATGTTCCTGGCGCCGCAGCTTCTGCAGAAGGACAGCCAGGGCAACTACTTCATCGATCGGGACGGGCAAGTGAGACTCGATTCGAAACAAACAAGATCTCACTGCATGTTTGATGCGAAATATCTTAGTGAATAACAATATTCTTTGTAATGTTACTTCACCTAAATCCGCAGCGTAACAAAAAACCGAGATTTAAGATAAAAAGGGGTATGCAGGGATATATGCTACATGCAACATTAATGATACAGCCAGAAGCGCAAACTTGACAGACAATACAGGTAACTGCCAAAATGTATTCCATCCATGGTGATGTCGACTCAGTGTATCCAGTAATATATCCAGATTCGGATCGTTCATATACAAGGGTTCGCGAATCCGGATCCATCCCGAATCTACAGCTGGATATATCCGGATACGCGAAGCTTTATATGAACAGGGTGTAGTACATGTATATGAACAGGGTGTTTCTCTCCCAGGTCTTCCGGTACATCCTGAACTTCCTGCGGCAGGGCTGGCTGCGGCTTCCCGAGGGCTTCCAGGACATCAGCATCCTACAGGACGAGATCTCGTTCTACGAGATCAACCAGCTGTCAGAGGACATGAAGACCAAGAAGCACAAACCGCTCAAAGTCAAGGTCATGCAATAGACAGGTCAAATCCGGTACACAGTTGGATAAACGTAACGTCAGGGTCATAAATATGGCAAGCTAGCAGGTAATGGCAAATATTGGAAGTTGGAGTATAAGCAAAAGGTTTCAAGCAGAACGCCCAAAGTCAAAGTCATACGATACACAGGTCAAATCCAGGAGAGTTGGATAAACTTCAAAACGTCAGGGTCATAAATATGGCAAGCTAGCGGAGAATGGCAGATATTGGAAGTTAGAGCATAAGCAAAATGTTTCCAGCAAAACGCTCAAAGCAAGGTTAAAAAACCCCTTGCTCAAAGTCAAGGAGTGTTATTTAGCATAAGAAATGCAAAAATTCATCAGGTTGAATGTAAAAAAAAGAGTAGGAAAGTTACATGTAGATATACTAAGAGCAAATGTGGAAATTTATAGCATACATGACATTAAAGTCATAATACCTCCTATAACGTAAGTATAAGGCAATAACGAACATGCAAATGTGCAAATGTAACAATGATTAGCTGTATCAGCTTGTGAAGATAGCCCTGCTCATTTTAGCATGTAGATTAAAAGCTTTGGGTATCAAAATCTGATCACACAAGTTGTGGAAAATACTATCACCTAAAACCAGCTCTTGTTAAAGTAAACCAGAACTTGCGTAAGAAATGTTTATTAACAAACGTTAAAAGGTCATCAAAAGTACACTATGAATCATGTACCATGTTGTATACAATGTGTTATGTTAGCTAACAAATTGTGCATAAACCTTGCTTTAACTAAAAGTTGCAACCAACTAAACATTCACAAAACAATAAAGTGTCATGTTACTACAAGGCTTACAATGAATTGACTATCAATATTATGATTTTCAAACATTGTCATCTGATATCTAATTGATCATAATTCCACACGACAAAAGAAAATATGCATCTAAGAAAAGATATCTAGAATATATACACAATAAGTTGAAGTCTCAAGATTGTACATGTAGTACTATAAGGCATCAGACGAGATCCCTGAAATATGGCGGCATTTCCCGCTTTCCGAGTACACATTTGTTTCGGGACTGTGTGTGACTAATAAAACTAAGCTTAGCCTAATTCCATGTTTATCATTGACTGTACATACTAGACAGAAAGTGGGGTTCGCTTCAGAGCTTGGAAGAAGAGAACTGAAGTTACTGAAGTTTTGGACAGGGAAATTATTAGATTTGCAGTTTTGGCTAAAATTATGCTGTTCACATATACATGTATTATAGGAGTAAAACATTATCTTCAGAAACTGTAATATGTTACCATTCAAAATATATAATTGAATCTGCACATAAAAGTGGTCTGTAAAATGTGGTCAAAACGTGTGAGTGCAATTTGGAGCTTGTGCATGTGCAAGGACTGGAGTGAATATATTCGTAAAACCTGACAAAACAGTAAACTCTGAGGAGATGGGTTGGAGTAAGGCTACCAGACTGAGTGTAAAACTGCACATACTACATTACGAAAATACACCCCCCAACGAGCAAAACCACACATTTGCTAGGAAATTACAAAAGCAGCTCTCTAATCCTCTCAAACACGAGGAGATTGACGCAGGTTTCCCACAGCCTGGAAGTTTTCCTGAAATAACGGCTTCCTCCACAATGCAGTAAAAATGCATAGAGCATACCTGCCAAAAATGGAGCATATCAAAAGTACTTTTACATCTTGAAATTTGATGCTACATACAGTCTGCATAGCCTGACGCCAATACCATAACTATACTCTAGCATAAGAAAATTTCATCTTCAATAATCCGTGGCCTATACAGTAGTAATTCATACTAAAAATAACACGGGTGAACATTGCATGACAGCGCATTTGAATTATGCATTTCAAACCATTTGTAGTTGGAAGTGGTTTTATCCCTCTGGGCTTTACGTAGTGGGACCTCACAGGGTTCCAAAATCTCCTTGTTGGAACTTTATATGTCTTAATTGAGTGTGTAAAAAAAACATACACCACAGTTTGAGTACCGTATTGAAGTTCCTTAATCTTTAGCACTGTGTGGGTGCTATATCTGTATCTGTCATCATCATCGGTCTTCTACCATCTAGCTGGTATAAATGCCCTTTGGCATAGCAAACCAGCTTGTATCAACGAATGTGTTTGCTGTGAAGTTAGAAGTTGAAGGGTATAGAGTAGACAAAAGAATAAGAAATGTAGAAATCTACATTTAGCTAAATGGAAAAATCACATAGAATAACACAACTACCTTCTGGATATCTATCGAGGCTGATTGTGCTGTTTGCATCCTGTGATCTGGAGAGGTTTTACCTCTTCGCTTGAAAAGGCTTAGATAGATGCATTTCTCAAAATCAGATTACAGTCCAAGAAAACATGCAATAGTAACGACATCATATCAAAACCACAGAAATGCTGCCTGCAGCACAACAACTGTGAATCCATGTGCACAGACTCTGTCTACCTCATGATGGGTGTGATTTTGACACACTAAAGAATTTCCATACATGTACATGTATGTTTCCCATTGTATCTTATCAAGGGATGTTGGAGCCAATGTCTTATATCTAACCGGAACAATATATTGAGTGAATAATACAAAAAGCAAAGAAAATTCACTTCAAGTACATTTGTAAATAACCCCAAGAAAACGTGTTAGGAAGACAGGACGAAATAAAACCTAAATACTAGTATATACAATACATGATTCTCTAACAATTCTTTTTTCGTTAGTCAAATACAAACATTATAAGATTATTAAAGATGTATGCTTCATTCTCGATCTTCTTCACAACTTAACTCATAGCTACCAGACATTTACCTTAAAAGCTTTTAAAATTCAAACATTAAAAATCCTGGTCTTCAAGGACAAATCATACGACTATATATAGGAAACATGAAATGCAACAAGTTTGCTAACTATAGACGGAAAACACATAAATGTAACACAATACCTATAACATAACATGATCTGTCGACATACATGTTTTAAAATCTTCTATCAAATTGTCTTACAAATTATTCAACAACCTAGAATTCAATCAAGATGTTTACTCTACCTAGCTATCTTCTATATTGCAAAAGGCATTTAATGGATTGACCAAGCAGGAAGACTCGGTATGTCTGGTCAGACTTTCTGTACATAGTTGCCGGGAAATAGTCCCTCCTTTCCTCGTATCCTTCCACGCCACCAACCTGAGCCATCTGTACAAAACAACAGAATTTCAAGGTTTGTTTGTTCGTTCAGACCATTGCAGTGCCTAGTGATACATACATTGCATTGTAGGGCAACAAGTTTCCTTGCTGTTTCAGTAGCAGGGTATATTTCTAGAGGCATTTAATGTCCCTTCCGAAAGACCTGTGCAGCCCCAACCGAGATGCCATTCCCAGGATCAAACAGGGGACTCCCAGTTACCAACTAATTGGAACGAGGAGCTCAAATCAGTTGAGCTACAGGAACATTTTGTAAAAAGCAGCATAGCATAGTCACCTTCATTCACAATCTCAATGACATCGTCAGCATTGAAGCTCAGCTCGTCAGTGTCCTGTGCGTCGTAAGCCCACAATGCTTTGCACTGGGGTAGGGACGGCTTGGGTTTCGGTTTGGGCTTGGGCTTGTTGGGGGCGATGTTGGGCCTCACTTTGGTCTCGATACTTTGCCTGTGGACACTGTACAAACAATATAGCCATTATTATTATAGGGAGCAGGTATCTCATAATTTATCTCTGTATGAAAGAAAGCTTAGGGCATACATGTACATTTCCATGCACATGCGAAAAGTAAATAACATGGCAACATTCAATCTGATGCAAGATTGCAAAAAAATATTCCTTGTTTTGCAATTATAGTACATGTATCATGACATATTTTCACCAGAGTCTATGAAAATAACAGAAATTTTTGTGTGATATATGTATCTGGGTGCTTTATTACAAATTGCATTCACTTTTAAACAATAGGGAATGATGGCATTTTCCTGCTGAATGTATTCTTACAACATACATGTATATCAACATATTGCAAACAAGCCTCCTGAGGTAGATTTAGACCTTTTGTTGAGAAACAAAACCTGAATGTCTTTCATTGTAGGTCATTCATGATTACTATTTCTGAAAATAAAAGAGGATTTGGGAAATTCATCCATATCAAATAAAGCTGCCCTAAACCATAGGATGATGAGGAGATAATCCACTGAACAACACAATAAGGAATCATCCCTGTGGTTCTCCAATTACCGACGGTTTGAATAATTAAAAATATTAGAATTTCAATCTGCTTTTAGGAGATGAGCTGCCAACAAAGTATGTCATAATCTACTCTGTAGGAATAATTAATTGTCATGATTAAAAAAAGCTTTGTTTTGAAACTCTGCAACCAGGTCTTGGTGAAGCGAACTTACAACTTTGTAAAATACCCAGATATTAACCTTTCCTATCCCAAGCATGCTGTTATGCTTTTTAGGTCTCCAGAAAAGCTATATTAGCTGATAGTACTGTACAATGTTTGCTGCCTCAAGAGGGGCTCGCATTCTTGCAGACTAACAGTACTGATCTTTCTAATTGTTGCAATGTACGAACATTACTATCATGCAAATTCCTGGGCTTCAGGATGTGTGAAAGTTGGGCCTACTTTTGGTGGAGATTTCCAATCTAAGTACTAAGTAACTTTAAAATTTAAGGTAGATACATGTAGGTAGGTTTAGGTAGTTGCAGAGCCTTTAGAGCCTTTCTGAGGCCGTAGGAGCAGTAGGTTGTTATCTACTGTGTCTAGGGCATGGTATAGGAAGGCAGGGCCCATCCCTCTCCTTCCACCGCCTTTTACCTCCCCAACTGAAGTCAGGTACTACCCATTTTTACACCAGGGTGGAGTGAGGAAAATTGTCTATAGTGCCTTTCCCAAGGGCACAACATTGGTGGCATGTCAGGGGATTTGAACCCAGGACCGTTGATTTCTGGGCCAAATACCCTAACTGTCATGCCAACATACTCCATACTTATAGATAATGATTGTGATGTTTAGAAATCTTATGGACCCAAGGCACCAATGTCGTTCTGGTGGGAGTTCACTTCTTCTAGTGGTACAGTACTGTAATTCTTGATTTCTTAACGGTAACTTAATCGTATATATTAGTTACTTTAACAGTCACTAGTCTACCGCTAAAATTACGTCATCACAAATATTTGATCACTAACATTTGAGACAGTGATGTTTGTTCCCACCGTTAAAATTAAATGCAGTGAACTACTCCCTTTCCCCCCAACCGCTAAAATTACCAGCCACAATATTCAATGGATTTACAATTACAGTACATGTAGTTCCTGTGCTTACCCTGCCTGTCCCGCCTCAGGAGTTTTTCTGAGGAACTCGTCCAGTTCCTTAGACTTGGAGGCCTGCCGTGCCATTTTCTGTGCGCCGACCGCCGGCATCCTGGGGTGTTCTCCGGACATGGTCCTGGTCCTCTGGAAGCGAGCCTGCCTGGCCTTGATGTCCGAGCCTGGCACCGCTCCATTCTGGATGTGGCCCACTAAAATTAATGTGAAAGAACATCATTGTAATTGTTAATTTAACCACAATGAAAGAATCAAAATTGTTTTCAGATGTCATCACGACTTACCCGAATTTTCCCACATTCACTGACAGACAGAAAGTCCCTTTGCTCTTAAAATCACAGAACCCACAGATTATACTGCAAATGCAGAAATGTTCGCGGTGGTTTTATGTTCTTGGTTTTCGCGGCGACTGTTAAAGCCACCGCAAACATTTTTGTCCAATAATGTAGCAGTATGTAATTATGGTGTTGCCGAGAACGTAAAACCACCACAAACACTCCATTTTCGCCTTAGCGCGAAATAAAAACCATGCCAACTTAAATGCATTTACAGTAATAGAAAATGTGGGATTTTTGTCTTCCTCTCAGTTGAAGTTATAACCCAACCTGTCTAAATATAGCCAACACAAGTATCTGTTTAGTCTTTTGTTTTGATAATGTCAATTAACTGTCCATTGTCACATGATCTAGTATATCCCTTATGTTTCTGCCATGAACTTGCAATTAGCCTTCAGGCATGAACTTGCAAAATAAACATTTTTTACTATCATTAGTCACAATAACTGTGACAAAAAAGAATTGCATGAAAAGCAAAATGAAGTTCTTTTCAGAGAAAATAAGTTTCATACTTGGAGGGGGCGGCGCAGACACCGTTGGTGGGGGTGGCGCTCTCCCCATGGGCGGTGGGAACCTACCACTTGTCGGTAGGGGTGCTTGGGGTCTACCACTGGTGGGGAGGGGTGCTGGTGGTCTACCACTTGTCGGCAGGGGTGCTGGCGGTCTGCCGCTATTGGGGAGTGGCATCTGCGGCCTGCCAGGCATGTGTGAGGGTGCCGGCGCTCTCCCGGCCATGTGTGACGGCGCCGGCGCTGGCGCTCTCCGTGCAGGGTGACCACCTCGTGTGCCTTGTGCAACCTGTCGCACTCCAGGTCCTGTCAGGAGAACACATAATAGGAGCATTCAAAACACAACAAGAAGAACGAAAAAAAATGTAACTATGCATGGAAATATACTTGCAATAAATAAGGTAATAATACACAGTCAAGTACCTCAAATATAATAAATCTTTTTCAAAACTTGAATGTGATAATAATTGCAAGGTGCAGCAAAAGTCATAATGATTAAAACACAGCTTTTGGCTCTTAACATTCAAAAGAAAAACGTTCAACACTTGTCCCACCTTCATGTTAACCTTTAGCACTCTGAAGTAGCCTTTTGGCATCTAGTTCCCTATTGGCAGAGTTAGGCAGTAGGAAGGAGGTTAATACAAATGTAAGTGGCACTCACGTGAGCTCTTGGGTAGCCCAGCCCCTATGGACACGCTCAGGACTTTGCTGGAGGCCTTCAGAGCTGGCTGGTCTCCTGTCCCGGAGCTGAAGTTGATGTGTCTCTTCCCTCCTCCTCCCCAACCTTCCTTCTTGATGGCAAACTCGATCCTGAACAACACAAGTGAGTTCAGTCGTTAAGCTCTGAATAGAGTAAAACTCTCTGAAGTGTACCAGGATGTACATGTATGTACACAAAGCTCAAGGTAGTCTGGTTGCTGCAGCCATTTTAGGTGAATAAGGCAAAATTTAGAGACTCTTATATCATAAATTCATAGATACCAGAATACTGTACACAAGACGACCTGGACAGATTCAACATGTTCTGTATTGTTCTGGTCTGGAATATAGTGTGGTGACTTGAGAAAATTATAAGATACATACAGTGGATTCATTCACCACTCATGGTATGTGTAAAAAAGCAAATAAAACAGTATTTTCTGGTCTAAGAAACGTCTAGACAGGAAATAGCACTGCAACTTCCTTGTCACTCATTTTTCTGGTATAGAAAGCTTCTAGACAGAAAAAAGCACTACAAATTCTTCTTGTCACTCACGAGTTGCTGAAGTTGATGGGGAGTTTCCTGGCACAGATTTTCTCAAACTTCTCAGCCAGGATCATGAGGAACTCAGTTTTGAAGACCGACTCTAGGAGACTGTCATAGTCATCCTGGATGTGCAGCACAAAGAACGAATCCTGCAGGGGACTGAAAACAAACAAACAAACAAGCAACCTGTAAACAACTGACTTTTGAGTATTGTCCTTGAATAGCATATGTAAATCTATATCACACAAATAGTAAATAGATCTGCATGCATGGCATATCAACTCCGTATCTATAAAATAATAAAAACAACCGACATGACAAAACCGACATGCTTGAAAATGTCTGCTGGACTCTGTAAGGTGCTCAATGGGGTATTTCTTTAATTTTGTCAACTCTTGGACCTTACCTTAAAGACACTGATGTGATCGTCTCAAGGCCCAGTTTCCTTTTGATGACCTCCTTCTGCTGCCCTTTCTCTGGACCCTTCTTCACCTGTAAGGTACAGTCAGACATGAGATGTGGTAAAGGGAGTAAGATCTAAAAAGTTTACACAAATTTTTACAGTCAACTGTATTCATTATCTTTCATATCAAAGCTAGGGAAGTGAGCTTACCACTTCTCTTCCAATCAGGTACAGGTACTTAGCTGACAGCAGCATGTCTCGCTTGGCAGGCTGTAGTACAATATGACATGGTGAAGAAAAAAAACAGTCAAACCCTCCTGACGTCATTGATGAAGCAAAAACACATTTCTGGCACAAACTGTGTGTATTCTATTTTCAAATACAAGATTAGAAGTAATAATCATGCATTGGTCATAATATCCATTTAGTGACTGATACAGAAATTGTATACAAATGTACTAAGGAAAGGTTAATACTTTGAGACTTGCGAGTTCTTTCATTTCCTATTGTGTAACTGTACTGACACATAACCTATTATCATGTCTTTCATCTGACAAGGTAGGAACATCCATACTGACTCACCTTGAATCTCCTGTCATACTTGTTGACAGTGTCAGAAAATTCTATCCTTTCTCTTTTGGCTGGAAAACAAAAAGATCTATCATGAGTTCCACGTACATGTCTTGAAAAGTTTATAAGAGCAAAATATAGAGTGTTAGATCAAACCATCAGTATGCTAACTTAGTATACATGTAGGTCAAATCATGAAGTGCATTATATTTAATTGTTTTTATTGTACACTTCATTTGTGAATGCCCTCATTGAAAGAAATAGGCTTTTCAAACAGTTTCCACAATTTCCCACAGCTTCCACCATCTAGAAAACCTTAGAAAAACATTCATATCAAAATCCAAAAACCTACATATGATAGAAACCTGGGACATTTCATTAGCCACTTCCTTCAAAGTAGGAGTCAACCCCCCCAGTGATGTACATTGTATGTACATTAGATACAATAGTTCTATAGTCTGGATATTGTGATACATTTTCATACGTCAGTGCATCTGTTTGTTCCCTTGCAATTAGCCCTCGAGCATGAGTTAACAAATGAATAGATAATTGTTTGTATGCACATATTGCATTTCTAGTCATAACCAGACCAAACACAGTGTGAGAATTCCCCAGCCAGCTGACTCACCTAGCAATGCCCTGAGCGCAGGTTTGTTCTCCAGACCGATGTAGTCGCCAGCAAAGTTCCTGTTGAGGCTGAACCTGCGGCGCTCCTTCTGGTTGTACAACAGATCAGCAGCTGAGCAAGAAGAGGAAGATTTGAGGATTTGGTAGTAATGTTTTTTAAGGTACAAGGCAACTTTCCCCACGTAGTTTAAGAAAATGTTTTGAATTGGCTAATATCTTTTACAAACAAAAACACAATCCTACTATCATACATGTAATACATACTAACAACAGAAGAAAAATTTGACAAACCAGGACACCCTGATGCAGTACTTTTGAAAAAACATCTTAGATTGGTTTTAGGTTCTCAAAACTGATGCAAACTTTTGATACCTCAGTAACACAGGGGACTAGTTGACTATAGCTATAGTCTTCATTCAGAAGATACTCCTTATAAGAAACTGACAGAAGCAGGTGGCTCCATGATATACCTTGTTCCTTCATCTGCTGAGCCTTCTTGCGAGCGATGTACTTCCTGAAGCCAGTCTGGATGACTCGAGCGTAGCCATCAAACTTTCTCTCCCTCAACTCCTCCAAAAGGAACAACTACACAGGGCACACAACAGGTTCAATTTTTTAGAACTTATTTGAAATACAAAATCTAAAACAATATCCCTCATACTGCAAATTATATTCAATTTTCATGAATTCTGTAAGGATCATATAAAATATGTTTCTTAGCAGTGGACCTTATGAATTCCGTAAGAATTGTATGTATTCCGTAAAGATCGTATGAATACTGAGGATATGAATCTCTTCTACAGACGTACAGATTCAGGGTTCTTGATGAAGACTTTAGTGTGTCCGAGCTGGTACTGGTCAGACTCCATGTTGACAGACCGCATGAGATGGTGGATGCCCTGCTGAGGGGGGCCGCGCCACTGGGGCCACGTCTCAGGGGTCAGAATGGCGTATCTGTGGGACAACAGGATACAAAAGCAAACAAAATAAACAGCAGTACTGTACAATATTACTACAACATTGATATCAAAACTGATATAAAAATACCAAACTTTGTGTAACCTCTAGGATTCTTAACCTCCCCCCCTAAAAAAATAGTGGCCTTAAATGAAGAAAGATCGGAAGGTGTTATGGTTCTGTATCTGTAACTATGTACTAGCTGGTACAACTGCCCTTTGGGCTTTGCAGGCATGCAGAGTGGCAGCAGCTGGTTATATTACACTGAATGACCTGTCACACCTACCTTTGTAACCTTTGCACATCTGCAAGGGTTGTCTTAAGAAATCTAGACCACACTAAGTGAGGATGCTCCTACTGTACTTGATGGCAACTTTGGTACCTGAATGCATGACTATTTCATAATCTTGTCTAAGCTGGTATTAGTAGTAACTGTTGGTACATCTACTAGTTTATTAGTCATTTTGTACATCATGCATAATAGATACATGGTCAGTCTTACCTCCTGAGGAACTTGTCAAACTCCCTCCTGTAGGCAAACCCTGCCCGTCTCACACGGATGTTCTCCTTCAGACCCAGGTATTCCACCTGGTGCTTCACTCTGCAGACAGAAACATAGCAAGGAATTCATCAAAAGCAAAGTGAAAGATGAAAAACACTGTAAAACAGTTGACCCAAAAAGCAAGAAAATTCCTTTTTTTAACATTCTTGTCATTGATACTGTTCTCATCATCTTTTACAATGTACATGTAACCTTCAGCATGCTAACTGGCCAGTACAGTTACATGAATGTGGCACTTATAGCATGTAATAACGACACACTGCAAGTCTAGATCATACCGACAACATCCATATTTGCACACACATCGTACCTGCAGGGTGACTTCAGTGTGAGAAAATCCTGGCAAGTCAACATACCAGATATTAGTGATATCTCTAAACCTGCTCTCCAAAGGCTAACTGCGGCGAGAGATACACAAGGCTGCACACAAATCTCTATTTTCATGACTGCATTTTGTACCTTGTCCTCCCAATGACCTAGACAGGTGGAGGAACGTAAGGACTGGAGAGGAGAAGTTACCTGCTGTCCTCCCAGTCCTTGGGTTTCTTGGTCTCGTTAGGTTTGATACACCTGATGTAGTGGGGCACACATTTCTTCAGGGACTCCACCAGCTTGTTGGCTTGATTCTGCAGAAGGAGAGAGACAATGCTGAAGGTTGGTAAACCAATAAAAGAATTAAACTAATCATCGTGACAACTTGTAACTATAAATCAAAGTGGAACTGAACTACGGTATTCCAGACAACAGGATTGTGTAGCCACATGTTCTAGGTTATCTGACCTTGATCTTGTAGCTTGCCGTGGTGGGACGTCCCCTGCCGCCAGTGACATCAGGAAACAACGCCGCCATGAAACCACTGCAGGGGTTTGACAAAAACACATTTAATTAGTTTTACAGGTACATCCTGGGAATTTGTCGGCATCAGCAAAAAATGCCACCAAAATGAATGGGAAGCCATACACAGGCAGCATAAACCGAAGCCAAAGCAGAAGATAAAATAGACTATGCAATACTGTCACACTTATATCCAACTTAGTCTTAGACCTAGTCTGCAGATGTCTTGTGGACTTTTGCAATATCTCTCCACTTTCTTGACCAAATAACTTCTGAAACTCATCTACATGTACATCACTGGAGAGGATAACTAATGATATATCTTCATGTGATTGGTATGAATTATCCTAATTGGGGCTGCTGATTTGCAGAGAGTTTTTCGTACTCTCCAAGCAGAAGTTTGGCTCTGTCTGCCGTTTTTGACGTGTTCTTAGGCGTTTTTGTCAGGCTTTCTTTTTTGCCCTGTTTTCTTTAAGCCGTTTGCCTTGGCGACATTAAAAAAAGGGACAAAAAAGGAAGCCTGACATTAATGCCTAAAAACACATCAAAAACCAGCCGGAGCCAAACCTCTGCTTGGAGGGTATACTAAGTTTTTCTACCATGGCTTACTTCTCACTAGACTGCATGAGCTGGATCAGGTCCACATTTAGAACGTCACGGTTCTTGTCACAAAACCCGTCAGCATCGTAGGTCACCTGAGAAGCCAAATTACAGACAGTGAGTTAGTTGACTTTTAACGTGTCATAATATAGCCACCTGTGAATTGTGGTAACATCTAAAACTATTTCCCTATTCTAGTTACATGTAGTTTGCTTCAAATTTGCTATATCAATTTACAGTGGTGTCTACCAAGTACCAACTGAAGGTGAGTTTAAAAGCATATATTGCATATCTTTCAGCTCTCTTAGTGTACAAAATAAATTAAACTCCAATTTTCTGGGAGATGTATGTCAGATTAGCTTTTATCTTGCGTCTCCAAGTTACAAACTAACTGGATCCTGTGAGAGTGCTACCAGTTGAGCCTCCGGGACGTCCCCTTCATACATGCACTACAAAAATGTCTCTCCCTTAGGCCTAAAAGATGATGAAAGGAGAATATTGTAACAAGCCCACCTTCCCTGCATAGTGGTGTATGACGAAGCCTGTGTTGAAGCCGTTGTAGTGCTGGTGTGTTCCCACCGAGGCCTGGAGCTTCTGCAGCAACTTCTCATCCGCACCCTCGCTCACCGCGTGCATGGTGGCGCAGACGTCGTCCAGCACCGCCATGATCATGGGAGGGTTCTGTACAGTCATAAGGACCAAAACGTTAACCAACATGGTCACAGTCTGTATCTGTGTAGCCGGTATAAATGCCCTTCGGTGTAAAACACCAGCTTCTGTATCTGTATTAGCTGGTATAACTGCCCTTTGGCATAACACACCAGCTTTGCAGGAACGTGGAATGGCAGCAGCTGACACTGAATAACTTCTCACACCTAACCTTTGCACATCTAGCTGTTGAAAGCTATCTAATGTGGATCATAATACTGGTCACTTTGAACTTCAACGGTCATTCTAAGGGCAAAATGACAGATGTACAAAATCCCTTATATCAAGGTATCCTGAGTATTTTTGTTACAGATTTAAAATTGTTTAATTTTCAAATCAAGGGTGACTAATTTTACCCTGTAGAGCACAACAGCTGCTTCCAAAAGGCCATTAGAAACAAGCCTTGTTTAAATGTAGTATGTGTAGTACACAAAGAATTCTATTTGGTCGGTTCTCATTAGCAGGCAGATTGAATGGCTGCATAGTGGCCAGCCCAGCATCTGGCCTGCCCATGTGGGAAGGGGCCGTAAAAGCTCTGGACAGCGGAGTTCATGTTACACAAACTAGGTTCTCATAAACTTCATGCTTTTGTCAATGTGTGTACCGGTAATTCTTTTATGACTGTGGTTTTGTGCTCATTGATCAAGTATTTATCCACCTTTTCTTATGTGAGGAAAGGTTTCAGATCAACAGGTTGAATTTCTTTTCTCATTCTCATGAAATAAAGCACTTTTATTGCTAGCATTATCCCCTGTACGTCATTCAAACTTAAGCCTTTCAGCTTAAAATTATCCTCTCTATTACTGCTTGAGAAGTAGGGCTTAGGACCAAAATCTGGATAAGTCTACTTAATGTGCTTTTCTTCATAGCATCTGTGGTTAATAAGCAGGAAGGGATTTTCAGGTGTTTATAAGTCACAACAAGGAGGTTATTATAGCCTATAACCTCCTTGGTCACAAAAAATCCCTTTTACAGCTGCTTATCTTTCCACAGAAAATAAACAAAAAGGATTTTGTGGATTATCTGGTTATTCCCAATGGTCCAACAGACAAGTGGAAATTGCATAGAATAGTGAGATCCTGAAGTAACAAATTTTTTTAATATGCAAAAATAAACTTTTAGCTCAATTCACAGGATTGAGATTTTTTATAATGTATTTGATAGTTAAAAATGCAAAACAAGATAGTGTGACAGTCAAATCAACCGTAATGCAAGACTTCACTCTGGGCAAAGAGAAATTCACCTTGCTCTCGATCAGGTCACACACAATCTTGTTATTGAAGTAATCAATCGGAGTCCACTTGATCCCCTCTTGCACATACTCTTCCTGAAACAGGAGTAAAGTCATCTTCAGAACACTAAGCCTTTGAATGTTGTCTATGGAGAATAATTCTTCACACAAAACTACATCGTATTTCAATTCCATATTAAAAGTCAGTTGGATATTGGAACATAGTCCAGCACAGCACAATGACTCTCGTCCCATAGCAAGTTTTATAACATGCAAAAATCATGTCTAGATTAAAACTAATTTCTATCTAACATGTTTGGAAGATAACTTTAGGAGTCTGACACAAACAGAGAGCCGAAGCATGCAGTTCAGATAAACCTCACTAGGAGGCGCTATTACATAGTACATTACCTGCTCAGCCTTCAGAGTCAGCTCAATGAAGATCTGCTGCAGCTTCTCATTGACAAAGTTGATGCAGAACTGCTCAAATCCATTTCTCTGCAAGTAGAAATTATTGCTCAATGTGTGAAGAAAGACTGACTGGTAGTACACACACATCATTAACCGTTGTTTATGTTGGAACTAGTAAACAATCATGTTACACCATAATACAAATCATAATACATGTACTGTACAAGTAGTACAATGTATTGTGGTCTTAGAATTGAATAGTAAACCAAACCTGGAAGATCTCAAAGCCGTAAATGTCCAACACTCCTATCACTAACTCCTCGTAGTCTTTCTGCATAGCTCCATTGATAGCCTGGCGACAAAGTCAACAACAAAACATTATCATCAAGAAAGTGGAAAAAAAACCTTTTCCAATTGTGACCGAAGCATAACACTAACAGAGGGTCTTCACTTACCGCCACAAGGAAGTCGAAGACTCGTGAATGCAGCGTTTTGGCCAGGGCGTCCCTTGCATAGTTGGCCTGCTCCACGTTCAGCGTGACGTTGACGGACTCCGACCTGCCTCCCCACTTGCTGTCCATCACCCTGCTGGTCAGCTTGAGCCGCAGGGCCTCCGGGTCAACACTGAGGAGGTAGGCAGGGAAGGCCAGGACTGGAGGGCAGTGGGGGTGGCATTGTGAGAGGTTAGTATTCATTTTAAAAAAAGGGACAGTTACAGACTGTATCTCAACCAGTTTAGCTCACTGAAGAGCTATTCTTCCACTACTTATGACCGAGAAGACAGACGCTATACAGTATTTACAGTTTCATTGGACCAGAGAATTTACCCTTGCTCTTTTCAATGTCAGGAGAGCGACACAGCTGGGATTCAAACTCACGGCTTCTTGGTCTAGTGGCAGGGTCACTAACCACTGGACTATGCATGCTACTTCTTGCAAAGCTCATGACAGAGAAAGCATTACTGCTATACTGTATTTACAGGTACAATTTATGAGAAAAATTCAAATTGCTTGTTTCAACATGCACAATGAACAGTGGACAATCAGTGATTCAAACTAGTATTGTGTGCACTATCCCTATGCAAATATGTTACTGGTACTTAACTGTTAAAGGTGGCAGACAGAACATGCACTAAACAGAGTTCTGGGTATCATCTGACTCACATTCATCATTCTCCACAGCAGCGTAGTTGCCCTCCTCCCTGAACTGGATGTTGCCGAGATGCAGCACTCCTGCCACTAGCATCAGCACATGGTCCTGGTCCTCAGGGGAGATGCCAATCACATCCATCGCATTCTGACAACATGGAACGAAGAAAAGTCAAACCCAATCACACTCACTATACATACAAAAAATAAATCAAACCCATATAATTATGTTAAATCCGCCGGGTTACATAAATCTGCCACTTTGAAAAAGTTTGGACGCCTCTTTTAGGGTGGCGGAATTATGTACCTTTGTGCAATTATTTCAGTAGATGTTATGTTAAGACAATGCAAACTTCAATTTTGGACTTCAATCCCTTGCCTAGGTCTTAACCTTTGACAGAAAAGTTGGATAATTGTCATTAAATAAAAACTATAATTGAATTATACAAACGATACGCATTGAAATGGAGAATAAATTGTTTTTCAAAGGATACATGTACATGTGTGGGGGGTGTCCTTTACTGCATATCACATTAGAGCAAACAAAACAAAAAATACAAAAATCTGATTTTAGACCTTAACATTACATGTACATTGATTGCTCCTCAAAGTTTCTTATTCATAACATGTAAGATGAAATAATGCGATAATAATATATACTAATATCTGGAGAAGTTGAACATACCATAGTATCCTGGAACTCTTGTCTGTCATCTGTACCGTCTACCTTGTAAGCACCGCTCTGGTTCAGGTAGTAGTAGTACTCTGGGTCAGTCAGTCCTAGTTGTTCTATGGCAAAAAAAGGACATCGAAACACAGATGAAATAGGCTTACATATACCTCCAATGCAAATGTAAATACCACATTCAACAATTTGTCCAAAATGACAAATTTTTGTGCCCCAAGTAGTTCCGCTTTCTGCAAATACATTAGCCTTGATGGTGCCACTAAAAAAGCAAAAATGCAAATTACTATGTCCATTGCTACACTACGTACATGTGTGTGTACATTGTTACCTCCAATGCAAAAATAGACATCATATTCATATTCAACAATTTGTCCCAAATGACATATGTTTGTGCTCCAAGCACTTCTGACTTGTACAAATACAATTCCTTCATAGTACATTTGTACCACTAAAATGTGAGCAGTGAAAAGGCTGAATTTTCAGAATTACTATCTGAGTCAATTCCTACATTACAAACATGTGCATGACTTGTACATTGTAAGAGTATAATAATTATGTTGTATGGAAACCATAGTTTTAGTGCACTGTGAGAGCTACAATTATATTTATAGTAAGTTAGTTACATCATATTTAGCTTACAGTCTCCTACATATACAGTTGACTACAATTTGTAGCTGAATACTTACAAGGGTCTGACAGCCAGATTGCTTTCAAATTGGCAACACAGAAAGTGCAACAGAAAATCAGATAATAATGAAGGAAATAATGAAAGATTAAAAAGAGGTTAAAAGAAAGTTAAACTGTCATTATGTAATAAATTATTTGACATCAAAAGAGAATCAAGAAAAAGAAAGAATATGCTGCTTTGATATTCTGCATATAGGACTGGTTATTAGTATATACATATAGCTTGCTATAGTATAAAATGCAAAGTGGGAAGTAAAATTGTGTGATTGAATTGTACTTCAAATGTTCCCCTACCTCTTTGCTCGTTTGTTGCCCCAGCTAGCAGTTGGTAGAATATATGGAAGTTTCTCTCATTTTCATTTTGACCAACAACTCTCGACTGTGGAGGAAAACAACAACAATATCACAACACTGATCTGGTGTGTCACGACAAAATGTCATTTGCATTTCATAATTTTTCCAAGCAACATTTCTGTCAGTTGTCAGATGGCAAAGCAATTTAGTAAAAGGGGTTGACATACTGTAAAAGAATCCTGGTCAGTATTGTATTGAATATAATATTCCTTTTGGGAATGGTGACAACTTTTGCTTGTCTAATTGACTAAATTACTACTTACATGATTCTTCTATACCTCATATTACTAAACATTTCATATACTAGTATATGCACTCCAGGGTTCGAAATAGTAGGTGCATGTGCACCTGTGTGCACCCAAAATTGGAGCTGTGTACCTAATTTTTGACTGTGGGTGCACTGGTGCACCTAGACATTTTTGTACTCTATAGGGTAACGGTTCTCTTGTACACTAGCATTCAGAATATATTTGAAATATAAGTATCAGAAAAAGCAATATTACCTTTTGTTGTACATTGTACTTTATTTGATGTATTGCTTGGTTGAAATTTGAAATCTGGATACAATTACAGATTGAAGTTCTTTAGAGGGGCAGTAGCGACAAACTTATGTTTTGCTGACATTCAATTTTATTTTATGTGGTGCACCCAAAATTTTTTCTGTGCACCTAATTTTTTTGGTTGGGTGCACCAGTGCACCTATTTCCAAAAAAGAATTTCGAGCCCTGCACTCTGTACACTGTGTCTGGAATAAACAATGACAGAGTTAGTTTTTGACGTGTACCAACTTAAATACATGTACAAACATGGTATTGTGAAACGGAAAAGTGTTCTAACCTTTTCTAACAGGAAGTTGGAAATCTTTCCTCCATCAGGCTCTCCTCCCCTGTCAAACTGCATCTCCACATACTTTCCCTGGACAATGAAATAAAATAATAAAAATATAGAAAAGTCGGGCGAGTGAGCAAGAGCTTGATAATGTATCAAGACATATTGTTAGCGTGTGAATGTAGTAATCAAAAGATTGTGTGCGTGCTTTACAGTGCGTACACATGTTTGCACTCATCCATTGTTTTCTTACATGTACATTGTATTATCGTCTTGTACTCTTGTTTGAATAAAGATTAATATACAAAATGGTCTTTGTACCATTCCATCTATGAACTAGGTCTAAGTCAAGTCAAGTGAATGATGTATTTAGATTGTGTTGTGTGTAGATTCTATTTTGTACATTAAATTCACCCTCTTGCTTTTTATGTTCTTTCTCATTGTCCTCCCTGATGGATAACAATTATTGTTGCATCCTCCCCTTACAAATATCAACATGATGGTATTTGTAATACGGCTGTTGAAAAACTTTACAAAAATATTATACTTTTTCTATATCATATTGAATATCAAATAAAAACATAATAAAATGTGTTCATCTGTTCCAAATATGCACATGTAACGTTATCATGTTGATTTACAGACAACTATTGGAAATTTATTCATATGACAGACAAAATGACAGGCTAACTATACATACAATGTACACGGGAGTTCAAAGCATTGTGAAACATTTGCTTAATGAATTATTACAGTTCAACTCATGTAAAGGTATATCACTGGCTGTACTGTTTATCATTAAAACTTCAACACTTCATCTTTTCAGAGTGCCTGGTAGATAGTCTGGAGTCCATCCTATTCTAGCTCCAGTCTGGTTATCTGATCACATCCCTGCCAAATAATCTGCTACTCATTAGAAATAGTCATTTCCATACTTGTGTACAATATATGCGAGAGCTCTGATTGGCTCCAAGTCACACAGTCCCCTGTAACAGCACAGAAAAGGGCAAAAATATTCAAATGGGGATGGGCACCATACAATTTGTCAGGGACAAAATGAAACTAGAGCCACAATAGGATGGATACCAGACTATTTGGTGGAAGCAAAAATTGGCAAAGTACAGTAACTGTAAAGTGCTTAAAAGTAAATGTGCTCGGTCTGGATGTACTCATCATCTAGGCACTTACAAATCTGCTGGAGTTGTTGTTGCGAACCGTCTTGGCATTCCCAAATGCCTCCAGTAAAGGGTTGGACTGGAGAATGATGTCTTTAACATGCTGGGAAAGGGACAGAGAAAACAACAGGTCAGCTCAAGGAAAAACTCTTGGTCGTTTGGCTGTTAGCATTGGAAAGGATTCAACGACATTCCAGTACTTTGTTTCCTAAAATAGCACCTGCTCAGCAGAAGGGCTTTCACTTTAAAACAGCCCTCAGGCTCACTATGGAGTTGTGACTGGAAACATTTATTCATGACATCATGATTTCAGCTGGTAAAAATACTGGTTGCTGCCTGAAAATAACCCCCCCATATATAGCTTTTATAGTATAGATAGCAATAAAAAGTAATATCTAATTGTCCTGATTGCTGTATGAAAATAGTTACATCTGCAGCAAGCATTAAAAACTCTCTGACATATACATGTGTCTGAGAAGAGCAACAAAGATAAGTTAGTGCTTACCTGTACCCTTGCCCCTCCCCCTGAAACCTTGGCTATATAGTTCATGATGTACTTGGCTGCTACTGTTTTCCCTGCTCCACTTTCTCCACTGCAAGGAGAGTTCAAAATCACATTTAGTAGGGACAAATTATGGTGAAGACATGTGTATTGTCATCTGGCAACCTCTTTTGCAGACCTCTTGGAGTGGCAACGTTAACTGTATTTTTTTTGGGAAGTGCTGATTTTCGGTTTTCAACATGGGCTAATGTTCTGTGGCGAAACTATCTCTCCTAGAATTAGAGAACACTAAAGCCCATGTTGAAAATTGCAAATCATCGCTCATGATCTAACTGACCTAGCCACTTATGTGTCGGGTTGAATCAACTTGCTACTTGCTATAGCTATATGATCATCCACAAATGTAAACTTGGTTCAGTTGGTATACAGAATGATAATGAGATGAAAAAATGAAGTATGCCGCTGAGCAAAATCTATGTTCAGCAGTCACTCACACACTATTACTGCACATTTGCAGGCTTTTTTGCTTGACAGAATGGCAAAGACTTGAATGCATACTACAGTAGTACTGTATTGTATACATCTGCATGGTCTCTAACGTACAAACATGAAAGAACAATTATGAAGAAGTGAATTTCATTAACACACCTGATGATTACACAGTGGTTCTCATTGTCGATGAGCATGTTTCTGAACATGTCGTCTGCTAAGGCATAGATGTGGGGAGGATTCTCATAGATAGCCTGGAAAAGAATACATATTTTAGTCATATCATATTATAATCATATTACATGTGTTATTCCATGTATGTTCTACATGCACACTGTTACAGTATCAGAGCAGCCGGGAAATCCACAAATGTGAGGCGTAGGCCTAGGTAAAAAGCTTTTCTCAAATACAGTGAGGTCTTCTCAGTTGGATATTTCTTATCATACCATTCACTCAAAATCATTGCATTGCATAAGATCTCTCCAGACATTGTATGGTTATGCCACAGAGTTTGAATGTAAGGTGTACTCACAGCTCCCTGATATAGTTCTATCTCCCTCTCTGTGAAATAAGGCATCTGTTTAAAGGGGTTGACAGAGATCAGCACAGGACCAATGTAAGTCTGGGATGGGGTGATTAAGGAATTATCAACATGACAACGATGATTGTACTCATTTTCACCCGTCAGTGAGTGAAGTGTGGACACTTGGCACAACGCCAATGGGACAAGTCAGGGGACCTAGGATTCGAACCCAGGACCTCTGGGTTCTGGGACAGACACCCTGCCATTACACCACTGCAACACAACAGGACATTCCAATTCTCAAACTGCAGGCTTCTTGCCCCTATTTCTTTCAAAGGAAATATCTTTCAAGTTTCAGTAAAATTTATTCCATATTTGAACTTTGAAGGATACATAGATGAGGTCGTCCATGAACCTCTTCTTGAGGTTGTCGACAATGGACGACTCGTGGATCTTGGGCAGGAGCGTCATGTCGTCCACCCCGCTCTGCTTGATGTTCATCTTCTGCCAGTGATGGTACGCCTGGAGGAGGATAGGACAGTAGGAGATGCCTTTAGTTAGCATTTAGAAACATCAAAGTGTTTGCCTAAGCATAAAAATATTCTGACCAAGTATTTGATCTATGGAAAGGCTGCTAGAATAGGGCGTCAACCAAGGAGATGGAGGAAGACTCAGAGTATATCTTCAAGGAGAGAGCAGAAGAATTGCAAAACGACTAAAAATGGGAGTTCTTACAATTAAGCAGACTGTCTGAAATGAAAACATTATTGGACATGTTTGAGGGAGGAGGACCTACTAGTAAGTGGGAATACCAGAGTCATAATATTCTACTTCTTCTGCTTAAACGTTACAAGGAGAAGAAGAAGGAGTTAAATTCAACAGCATTTTTAACTACATGTAGTAATGTAGTCTTTGATATGTGTTTGTCCATTGCATGTGGCTTGTTCAAGTTGTATGGCCCAGGACATCTCTGGAACCCAGTGGTACAGAGAACGAGTATGGTAACCCTGGTTTAACTTAAAGAAACCGATATTTACAGTCTTTAATCTTGTATGTTTACAAGTGTTAACTACGTCAGTGCATTGCGTACTACATCATCACGTACATGTGTTCTTCATGTACATGTAGGAATAGTGGATGGTGTATATTGGTGTGTTTACTCTCCTTTAGCTGTTTACTGACAGCTTAACTCTATCTACATGTACTAGGAGAGGAAAATACAATACACATTCATTGGTCTAAATGTTAACTAACATATAGAATTACAATCAACAGCTCCCAACTCATTCACAGGGCAACGTTCTTAGGGACGCAACTTGTACTGTAGTGATGCCAGGGCCTACCAACTGGTAGAAGCAACTAATTGTATACACCCGAGGCCAGTATACTCACAATGCAACATAATCACACTGTCGAACAACTTGCATGTATATAAAACGTTTACCTTGGCTGTCGCAGGATGATCATGGCTATCTCTTGTTGAAATCTCTGCCAAAGAGCACACAAACGGCATGGTGCAACAATGTAACAACCTACTAGTATGTATGTGTGTAGTTTGGTCACAATGGAAGGATGTACTGATGATCTCATTCTTTACCCTGGGGAAGTCATGAGGCCTTTTTTGACAGCTGTCCAGTAATTCTCAGGGGGAGGGGGCATATTGCTCACATACAAAATGTATATTGAGTAATATATCATTTCTATGACTCAACACTATATCAGGACCCAGAGCTACAGGTATTACAATCTTGTTTGTCTAATCTAAAATCTGGATACAACAGCTGCAAGACGATATTCATAAATGGATCTTCCCTCCTTTCTTTCTTTTTGATTTCAAAAGTGTTTTTTGATTTCAAGATTTTGAACTTTCACATTAAAGTTTTGCTTTTTGTGTCGTATTTCTAAGCAAATGTGTTTTTTTTTTTACATTTCCTACGATTTCAAATATCAAAGTTAAGGTAAAGACATTACATTTCAATGGGTTTGCGGAAAAAGCTGGGCTGTCTACCTGGCCTGGCTAGCTGGCCTGTCTACCTGGCCTGTCTACCACGTCAGGCTAGCAACCCAAAAACTCAGAAACTCAGAAACCCCCATTCATATCCCCACAAATTGTGAGGCCCCAGTGCAGCCGCGCCCCCTAGCGGAACGTTTCCAAAGCACACCCGTTACGATGGGCGCAGCACAGCACACGCCGATCGTCATTCGAAACCGCGATTTTCGTCCCCTCTTCTCGATTCCTACGAAGTTTACATGAATTGCTTCATCGTCTGAAAACGATCAGGTTGTTCCCATCTCATGATTTTATCGCCCTTTGTTTATGTTATCCAAAGGAACTCTCGAAAACTGCATCTAGCGAAGTCACAGATGTCGCTGATCGCCATCTTACTTCACGTGACCATGTTCTTCAAGCTTGCTTCACTGGAGGGCGCTGTTTCAGAGTAGAGTAGAGTTGCCTCTGAATACATCGTTGTTGACAGGTTGTATCAATATTTAACTTGGAGCCACCATTTTACGTCTCTTCCGGCTCCAGCGTAGACACCCTTCCCTAACCGGTGTCTCCCAGTTTACAGGGACATCCCGGAATTGAGTATCAAACCCAACTTGTGTGAATCTCAATGCGTAAGTTGTGGGACAGGATGAAGTTGCGAACACAACGATACTAACAGTTTAGATAAACAAAGGAACCATGTGTCTTACGGTCGGGCCGGCTGTAGGCATGGTAGGCGGGACGCGGACCGGAATATGTAACGTTCATACCACGTGGCTGTCGGCGGACGTTGACAGACTAAAAATTCATACATTTCCGGTTCATGTTTACCGTCTGCTTTGAAACAAGGCTATCTAAACAAACTATCTTAACACAAATACCCAAATAGGTATCTTAACACGCACGTTTTAATAAACAAGAAGGCTAAGTTTTTGGAAAATAAACATGCCTTGCAACGATTATGGTGTATCTATGGTATATCTTTTTATTGATAAATTGATATTTGATACAATGTTACACTATAATACGTTCTGTTTCTAACCTCTTTATTTTTTCTTGAAATAAGGTGAATGCAGAGTTGTTGAACCTACAAGCACGACAAAACAATGTCTGGACGCTGAGATGACAATGACCTTCATCCTTGATCCTTGATACGGCCGTATCTGTCCTGCCCTGTCCAGAAAGTGGCCACGATCGGTGTATATTTCACAGTGTGCTGATTACACGGAACATAACGTAAACGGACAGTGAACAGGCCTAGGGTTCCTTGTTTTATCTAATACATAGGAGAAATCTTTATTGACACGACAAAAGTACAGCGACTTTCGTATGGTCTTCTACAACTATAACTACATGCAAAACAAGAAACAATGGTATACAAAATGATTAACCTCAGTACATGTATATGGATACTTCACTACTAGGGGGGGGGTTGAATGCAGAGTTGATGTATGTAAGTCTGCTTACACTTTCATGTCCATTTCATACCAGTCTCAGGCACGAGTGCCATGTTTATTATCAGCTTCTGCCAGAAGGTGATAATAAACATGGCACTCGTGCCTGAAACGGACGTGTCTGTCTGTGCGTGCGTGCGTGCAACTTTGCTGTGATGGAGATATAATCCGTCGTGTTGGTTGACAGATGGTTCAGGCGCCGGTGACAACATTCCCATGTCTTCAAATTACACGGGTAATCATTTACAGGGGCAAAGAGTAGACCGTTGTATACTGCCAGTCTGTACCTTACCTGGCATGTGGTAACTTGGCGCCACTATAATCCCAAGTACGTAGAAACCTGACCCCAACCCTGTGCGTTTATTTCATAACAGCTTGTGGGCCGGTTGAACGAATAAACAAAAAAGATGGGAGACTTTCGTCAGAAGTAGACCAGAATGACAATGAGAGACGTACGTCAGGAGTTGACAAAATTGACGATATCTTTCTAGCATGTACCATGTATACATATATGTTTCTATAAAACGTTTTGACAGTCCGACGTATCCACGTTATCATAAGTAGCGCAGGCATTAAAAGCCTGGAGTTTTCGTTCAGAATTCAAAGTCAAATTAAACCAAACAGGAAAGATATTTGCTGTGATAATCACTAACAATATTGCAAAGACCGCAAGGGAAGATTGTGCCCCGATTTCTTTTCAGCAAACTGCAGGAGACTCATACGGTATTTGTGTACGGCAAATTACGAAATTGCTCCATGCAACAGATGAGAACACACAGAGTGCAAAGGTAATAGTTAGGCCATGTGAGACCTGGGTCACAGTGTCAGCTAACTGCCAGGGGGGTAGGGAGGGTTCATTATTTGATTCACATAAGGACATCGTTATCTTACAGCCACACAAGAACAAAAGTATCAAACTGAATCAAATCTTTAAAGACTAACAGGCACAAATTCAAGCAATCGTTACAATGACATGGAAAGTCAAGTTTATAAACAGTTGGGAAACTGGGAATCAGAATCACATTTTTTAGATTTTTGAAAAGAACACACATAATGCTCTCAACTCAAACAGTTCCAGTACTACAATGAAAAGGAAAGGAACATTTTAGTAACTCACAGTTAAAAAATCCCATTTTAAAATCTGTATGTAATATTTTGAGACCACGGGGATGAATTGTAAAAGAGAAACTTCGTGGTAGTGGCCAGGTTCTGAAAACAGATAGGACATGTACGAAGCTTGTTTACAGGTCATTCTGCTTCAATATAATACTTTTCATCTTTTTTATAATACTAGTATGATGTGCTGAAAACCATATCTTTGATTCATATTGATAGAAAGAGGATCTTCGGGGATGTGGCCATGTTCTAAAACAGTTAGGCCATGGCTGAGGCCTTTCTATGCGAAAATAGTGAAGCTCCCCCACTCGGGGCTTCCAGACTCCCTCGGCTTCGCCCCTTGTGGGAGAAGCTTCCCTATTTTCGCATAGAAAGGCCTCAGCCATGGCCTAACTATTACAAAGCATACAGGTTTGCGGGTCTGCGTTATAATGCTGGATATTGGCGCAGACGTTATAGAGGAACTTCTTGCTTCGTAACTATGGGATTGATTTCAGTTCAGTGACAAGAAGGCGGGGCCTCGCCCAGGCTTTCTGGCGTGGTGACCGGGGGGGGGGGTGACCTGGTGCACATCCTGGGACAGCTGTCCTGGAACGTCCCCGGTGGACGTACTAATTGGAACAACATACGGCCTGCAGTTCACAGCGCCCTGCCTGGGTTAAACTTTGCTACAAAAAAGCTGTTGTTTCAAAGCAGACGGTAAACATGAACCGGAAGTATCAGTAATTCTTAGTCTGTCAGCCATGTGGTACATACGCCGGTTCGCGTTCAGAGGCAACTGAAACAGCGCCCTCCAGTGAAGCAAGCTTGAAGAACATGGTCACGTGAAGTAAGATGGCGATCGGCGACGTCTGTGACTTCGGTAATGCAGTTTTCGAGAGTTCCTTTGGATAACATAAACAAAGGGCGATAGAATCATGAGATGGTAACAACAGGTTCGTTTTCAGACGATGAAGCAATTCATGTAAACTTCGTAGGAATCAAGAAGAGGGGACGAAAATTGCGGTTTGGAATGACGATCGGCGTGTGCTGTGCCGCGCCCAGCGTAACGGGTGTGCTTTGGAAACGTTCCGCTAGGGGGCGCGGCTGCACTGGGGCCTCACAATTTGTGGGGATATGAATGGGGGTTTCTGATCATGAGTTTCTGAGTTTTTGGGTTGCTAGCCTGACGTGGTAGACAGGCCAGCTAGCCAGGCCAGGTAGACAGCCCAGCTTTTTCCGCAAACCCACATTTCAATGCATAATGAATCGGGTTTCTTCTAATCAAAACTGAGCAGATTATGAGGATGAAAACAATATGCTTGCTTTATATTTGATCATGTGATTTAAGTAACAATACATGCATTTTTCTATATTTGAAGGGAGAGATTACCTTTCTGTGTGTCACAATAACAGATATCTGAATAATTAATGAGCAGTCGCTGAGGTGTGGCTATAATCAATGTTCTATTGTGTGGATCTGTCTGCTCTTTGAGGGGCATCCGCCTACAAAATTGGACATGACATGTACAGCTACCTTAAACTATACGAACAGGTCCAAGTGCAAGTCCTCATGTCCCGAATAAATGTAACGGCACAATGTACTTTTTTTTTTTTTTTAAAGCCTTACATTCCACCTGGTATGTTCTTATTTTGAACGGTACGTAATATCTTCTATCTTTAATCAGAGCATTGGTAACCAGGGATCTCCCTGAAGATTGAAAGTTAGTTTTTCTACCCATATTTCGCCGATATTTTTGCATGCATCTAGCTAGATGTATATATTTTGGCCACTGGCTGAATGAATAAAGTTTGATTTCATATCTAACTCAGCCATTTTTCATATGCTGTAAATTTTCAATAAATAAACCAGGATCTTTCTCTT
Organism: Branchiostoma lanceolatum; assembly: GCF_035083965.1. Classification (NCBI taxonomy): domain Eukaryota; kingdom Metazoa; phylum Chordata; class Leptocardii; order Amphioxiformes; family Branchiostomatidae; genus Branchiostoma; species Branchiostoma lanceolatum. The sequence continues at coordinate 20,515,288 of NC_089723.1, read as the reverse complement.
TTTACAATTTTAAGGTTATTTCTGCCGTATTGCCTCAGAGAAGTTTAGAATGAATACAAAATTCATTACAGCTTAGTTATATTGAAGAAATAGAGCAATTTTGTGGTCTATTTTGTTGAACCAGCCGCCATACTGTGCAAGGATGTCTATCACTCAGAAGACAACTTCCTGTTTAACAGCAGTCTTGCACTGGAATCTACTTCCTCAAAATCAAAGTGGGGCTACACCACAAATCATGTTATCTTCGGTGACAGAGGAAGGTTTATCTATAAACCCAGCAAATCTCCCCGTTCCACAAAGGGGCGGAACTGTTGTGTTAGTTTTGATGAGATAAACAAAGTCCTTGGCAGAGTGAAAGTGATAAGTGACTTACAGCTACAAAATGTATAAAAAAAATATAAATGTAGATCTATATGATTTATGCTTTGAGTTTTTCAGTTTCTTCAGTTAAATGCACAAATGAAAGTGAATTTGATCTCAAACCAGATGAGGATCCCAGAGGAAGTCTTCCACTTGTCCTGACAGAGAAGACACTGGCACTATGTAGGGTTGAGGTTTTGTGCGTGGGAGAAATTTGCGTGTGAAAAGATAAAGTTCATGAAATGTGTCAAAAAATTTGCACTACAAAATTCTTAATTCAGGTGACACTCTGATGAAAATTGTATGATGGGGTCACATTTTCTGGCCTAAGAATTTTGTACTGCACATTTTCTGACATATTTTAAGAACTTTATTTTTTCATGGGCAAATTCTTCACGCGCACACGCAAATTTTTCATGCGCAGAAAACATGTTCCCCACTATGTACAGTATTTACAGGTTCACTTAACTGCGGAAATTCCCCTAGCTCTTATCAAAAAGTATGTATACAATGAACAGTGGACCACGGCTTTACGTTCCGTCCTACCCTTTCCAGTAGCATGCATGTCGAGTGAGCGACAACAACCGACCTCTTGGTCCAGAGGCAGAATCACTAACCACTGGACTAGGCACATTACTAATATTACACTTGTCAAGTGAAAGTTAGATTGGGGAGAAACAACAAGGCAAAAAGATGTTAAGTCTGAAAACTATGGCAATCATCTCATGACATCCAATAATAAAGAACGATATTCAAATTAGTCAAAGATCGAGGTCTTCTACTAGAAATCTAATTATGATTTCTGGCACCGTGCACTTAACCTTTAGCATACTGAAGTTGCTGTTTAGCACCCAATTCCCTATTGGTTACAGAATTAGGCAGCAGGGAGAAGGTTAAACTAATAGGGGAAGTACATGTCATGACTTTTGTCCTTTGGGCTGTACTTTAACTATTCTTCAGAAAAAAATCAATACATTTTGGCTGACAAATGACACCATAAACGGGAGACATTACGTTAGGATGCCATTACATCTGGTCAGTGATTTGATTATAGGACTGTCCTGTACGTCCTACCTAAATCATTCTGTAAACTGGGTCAAACATGTCGGAAGGGATCTGCCTTTTCTACTGTGTTAGTGAAGGACACACAGCTGCTACATGTACTGAACAACATCAAGTCACAGTCCATATCAACAACAGTAGGGTTCTGTTGGGGGGTTCTAAATCACCAGCTTCTGTACATGTCAAAAGGTCAGGTCAACATATAACAGGACATATTGTCATTGAGGTGGGCAATGTATAAAGCTAATTCTGAAAAAAATCAGACTGATAATATAGTGATATGGTAAACAGTTTTGTTGTAGTGATACAGAAATAGAATACTCGGACAAGTCAGGCATAACAACAATGAAAATTTCCTCCTCATTGTTACAACTAGTGCAACCACTGGCTTAGGTTACCAATATACAGCCTAAGGGTACCGTATGTAATTATGTATAATACATGTACCTTTAAAATTTAAAGATTGCCTCACAGATAAAATGGTTGTGTATAGGTAGGATAGATTTTGTTGTCAGCCTTTATGTCACTAGCACTTTGTTGTATTCCTGTGCATTTTAGCATCTTGAAGTTTTTACCAAAGCAAACATGGCAGATCCACAGAGCTAACACAACTGGGTAAATGGTAAGGCACATCTGGACACCAAGTCTGTGTTGTTCTAGACAGCATTTGGCTGCCAAATACACTGTCTGGGTGTAAAAATAAGCCTGGAAGGAAGATGTGGCTGCCATAGTATATTTGCTAAACTTGTATCCTGTATTCACTTCCGAGTTGCTATAAAACTAAAAAAAACCTACTGTTAGATTTATATATATCAGACAATGTAACAGAGGGTACTAGACTAGACTATATACTATACTAACTATACTATACTATACTACTATACTAATACTATACTATACTATACTACTATACTAATACTATACTATACAAAACTATATTATGTCTTGTTGTTGGGATAAGCAACTGTAAAAAAATGATATTTGTAATTTTATATTCAATATTATATTCAGCTGACTTGCATGCAGATGACTTTGTTGAATGTCTTGAAAAACATGAACAAAATTACAACATGAATAATTCTACTAACTGTCATACTTCATCAGCTAATATTGATTTGCACATTACACAGCAGAAACCTTTTAAACCAGTTGAAGTGATTGGACACAGAGCTGTCTACACTTAAGATGCACAAAATTCTAATCCCAGACCTGAAACAAGTTTTGTTATCTTTGAGAGTTTGATCAGTAGAGAGTAATTATATGCACTATCAGCAGGACAGGGGTTTATAATTAACAACTCGTATAACAATTACCTTTTATAACTGGCAGACAGCAATCATAACTCAGCGACAACAAAAACATCAAAAATTGGAAATTGGAACAATATGGCTGGTAGAACAAATGCGTCTTGTATCTGTACGTGTGTGTGATCGTAATAAAATATGTAACAGTCATTTGGAGGGCCTATGGTCATCTGTGATTCCACCTGTGATTATGTGACACCTGTCTCAGGCTGTCTTCACACCTGCTGTGTGTCACAGCTGGACATGACATCACCCCCCATGGGGGCATTAATCTTTACAACATCCCAGGGGAATGCTGTATTCAAAGTTTGTCTACAACTTAGGAGAAGGGTTAGTTACTACTGTTTTACTATGATAAGATTATAACATGTAGTTGACACAAATTTAAACTAATTCATTAAATCTAAAGGTAAACTGTTTCAGAACGTAAGACTTCAGAACGTATGCATTTTGCAGACCCTTACATTATGCCTGGCATTGCAGTACAATGGAAATTACAAGCATTGGAATAATTCTATCAATTCTATGAAAGGGATATGTGGAAGTAACCTTACAGTGTCGAAATTTGCATTGTCATTTTCACATTTTGCACATTGCCAAACTGGTAGCTGCATAGAAAAATTGAAATGGAGAGATTCTGTGGAACCACCCACTCATATTACCATATCTGGTCATTCAACCTTATCTGGAATAGCCTGCTGAATGTCTGAAAGTTGTGTTGAATGATGCAAACAGATGGGATATATCAATAGAAATAGTATATGCATGCATTTAACATGTTACTTGTACATTTCCTTTGTATGTGTTGATGAGCGCTTGGCCAAGAGCTTGAAGAAGCCAAAACTCAACATGGGTTCTACCTATGTTGCACATCATGATTCAGGAAATCGTCAGTTGGCAGTGTTACGTACATATACTCTGTCCCAGTCAGTTCCACCAGCATGACTCAGTCCATGGTCTGACCCAAGAATTCCCATTCCAACCTACACACGGGCTACATTAGGGTTTTGAAAGTTCTTCTATCACTATCCACATGTAGAGCTCACAGGAAGATATCAATATTAAACATATTACAGGAAACTGGAAAGTGGCTCTTGTGAGGTCAAACTCACTGACCTATCACTAAGTAATCCCAAGAAATTTTCTAGGCAGGTAGAAGCTGCGTTAAATGTCGTCACTTTATCCTGTCCTCACACAGAGACTTTGAGAACACTCTGGACAAATGATACAGTAACGGTTTACTAATGGTACAATGTACATGTGTATTGCAAATACAAGGCATTTAAAATGATACCAATTTCTTTGTTGATGCCCCGATTGTCAGTATCGAATGTGGTATTTTGGTTCTGACAGGGTAGTCAACAATAGTCTAGTACAGTAGAATGAATCAAGGGGCAAGCTCGCTAGCCTGGGTGCTATCATTTTTTTTACGCACTCCCGTAGATCGAGAAAGCGGAGTAAAGCTAAAAAGAATGGCAACCAGGCAACAAACTCAATCACAACAGGCAAATGGTGTTACCTATTTCCAGTGACAGTGTACTTCTAATCAGTTATCAACAGGTAATGCAAATTTGCATCTGGTTATCAAATATCCTAAAAGTTGATCAAATCCTAAGTCAAATATTTTGCATAACCTCATAAACGATAAAACTATATTTAGAAATTGTCAAAAAGAGTATGAAAGATTTAGTACTGTCACTTGTCATGCCCGTAGCCAGGGGGGGTTCGGGGGGTTCGGAAGAACCCCTCCACAGGCCTGAAGGTCCACTTTCACAGGCTTGAAGGTCCACTTTCACGGGCTTGAAGTTTCAGTTTTTAACTCTTCACAGAGGCTAGAATCCTACAAAAAACTTTGTCTCTGATTTTTCCTCTGAAATTCTCTCAAAAACACAGGAAATATGCCCTTTCAGAGGTTTCAATTCTTTGAATTTGAAACGCTCGAGGGTCCACGTCCAAGGGCTTTTTTCAAGGTGGACTTATTTGTATCACCAGCGGAGCTGGAATCCGAGTAGAAGAACCGCTAACTTTGTCTCTGATTTCTTTCTTTGAAATCCTCTCAAAAACACGGGAAATGCCATATCAGAAGGTTCAATTTTTTAAATTTTCCGGGGGGGCATACCCCCGGACCCCCCTAGGAAACTCGCGCCTGCGGCGCTCGTCTCGCGCCTACGGCGCTCGTTGGTCCCTCAAAAACTAAAAAGAACCCCCCCACTCAAAATCCTGGCTACGGGCATGCTTGTGTCTATTGCTTGTTAAGCCGAGGGAACACCACTATGATTCAGTGTCAACCAAACCCACATCCGAGCCTTCCTACACCAGGAATCTAACACATGGCCTCCATATCCAAGCACTGTCAGTGACCATCACATGATCGCCACACAAATGTGTACATGTGTGTGTGTGTGAGTAGCCTACACGCCAAACCCTACAGTTAGACCACTGCTGTTCTAGGGCATTGACAAGAACCACCAGCATTTTGGTCTAGATTTAGAGAATAAACTGATCAAGACGGAACTGTGTTGTGATCGGACCTAGATATCTAGACAAGCGACCCTGGCGCACGCAAGCGTAACGTTACGTTAACGCACCAGCGCTTGGGATTAAATTGGGTTTGAACAATTCTAAAGAACAAGAATCATTTTGACAGTCGAGGAAAATGTAATCTGGACGAAAGCTAGTCAGTAAAGTAATGGGTCAACTTTTAGCGGCGAGAAAATAACGTCTACCATGATGTACACAAAGCCACACCTTCAAACATATTTGCGCTTCAGGTCGAATTTTTATCGGGCAAAACCAGTCTAGAACTTCTTACCATTTCTGGTGATTTCTTTGGTCCGCATTAATCCAGGGTTTCTTCAAGCGGTGAAACTTTGTTTGTAGGTTTTCTCGTGCTCGAGTGGCTAAAGTTGAAACCGAACACTTTGGCCAGTTTTACCGGCTTGTTGCTTCAAGATCGGAAACAGGAAGTGAACAACTTGCAAACCTGCCGCCAACGCGCATGTCCGTTAAGGTTGGGCGGTACCATTCAGGAATGGGGGTGTCAGTAACTAGTATAAGTAATAATTGCGGACGCAACTATCAAAGTTTTTAAACGTTAAACTGAACAATCATGCCAGCAAATTGATGATTTAATAATAGTAGTCTACAGAAAAGCTAAATATTTCTTCAAAAATATGTCAAGTCTTATTTTCAAGGACAGAAGAAAAATCAGTCTTTCCACGGCCGTCCATCTTCGGCAATCTCCGGAAGTCTTCGGGGCGATTACTCACAACCAATAAAGTTACCTGATATGGGATATATGGTTGTACGGGTTGGTCTGGAGGCGTGTTCCTCGGGGGAATACGTCAGGAAAAACAGAGAAGACCGGATGTTGACAATGACGTTACATGGTTTGATTACGGGAACAGTGGTGTCATGGGTGTGAAATGACACCGCCCTGGAACGCAACAGTCTGAAAGTTTCTTATGGGCCCTTCCAAGTGGATTAAACGTAAAGACCGATCACATGCCACACTTTCACTTACGTACAAAGTTCATACACAAGGCAACTAGTGGGTAGGATTTGTACGTTAACATTTCTGACATCTACTTTAATTTTAAAGGCTTGTTTTCTTTTACAACAAAACGATATGCTTCCAAATAGTACAATACATTCATACTTGCCATCGATATAATAATAATAATAATAATAATAATGATAATAATAGTCTTTATTGCATATTCCTGCCCAGAAGGGCTAAATGCACAGAAGGCCACATGTGGCCTGTAAGAAACATAATGCAAAACATAAGTTGATAAAATGCTACACTAACATTAGAAACTAAAAAAACATGCAAACTCTGGGCTATTGCTAAACTAAATGATGATCACCTATTAGTTTCTTCTCTCTTTCTGAAACATTTGAAGATATGACTACATACTTTGTCCATTATATGTTCGTTCTTACATGACATTAGGTATATAAAAGTGTCCTGCTTTGACATTTTTGTACATTTCTTGTCTAATTCTATTATCTTAAACAACGATTGCCGCTCATCTTTATATAAGGAACAATCAAGTAAAAAGTGAATTTCATTTTCAACATATAAATCGTCACAGAATTCACATGTTCTATTATCATACCCCAGGAGGAGAAACCTGAAAAAACCCTCCTGGTAGCACACCCTGTACATATCTAGTCCAGTATCATAGAATGATAGCTTGACTACTCTAAGTCATTTTTAGGTATGTTGTTCTATGGCCCAGGTTGGACATCATGGTTAACCATTACAATGTACTATGGTTCTAGTGCTCTGTTCTATGCAAATCAGGTAATCATGAGTTAATTTGCAAGACGCAAGTATCCAATGAATGAGTGTGTTGCAGTGTGATTGCAGTTCGTCTACAGTACGTCTTATTGTTTTATAACACTAACTGTACAAATAACATTCCTGATAGAAGAACTATCGTTAATGATCGGATCACTTTTAAGAATAATGACAACTAGATATGTCATTGATGATATAATTTATTCATGATTGGTTTGGAACACAGCTATGTTGTTCAAGGCAAGGAAATAACAATTACTACCCTACAAGTCTAAAACTCGTTCCTTCAGTCATTGCTAATACACATCTGTCTAGCCATTGAGGTTATAGGCCTATAACCTCCCTGGTCTAGCTTAGGCCATGCACGATCATGACTTCTTGCACAAGAAGTGAAGTTCGCTGGGACTGTTAGGGACGTCCAGCAGTTGTATGTCGGCAAACCCTGCTTCCTGCAACATCTCCGATGCCAACTCCTGCCCCCACCTGGTACCAAGACCCCTCCCACCGAAATACAGCGACACTGTCATGCAGTGCAGCAGGCTGATGCCATAATGAGCGGGACCTGCGGGGTCCCTCATGTTGTCTGCAAGTTCAGTGTGGCCTCGGATGTCGACCATGGAGAAGCGCCCTCCGGACTTGACCAGGCGGAAGATTTCCCGCAGCGCGCGATCGGGGTCGGCCTGGTCGTGCACGGCGTCCCAGACTAGAACATAGTCGAAGGAATCTGACCAATCAGCGGGCATCTTAGCCAGGTCCTGCACCTGGAACGTGACATTGGCCAATCCGCGCTTTGTGACTTCCTCGGTCGGCCATTGGATGGCGTCTTCGCAGAGGTCGGTGCCGACGAACGTGCTGTTTGGGAAGTGCTGGGCCAAGATGAGAGTGGTGATGCCCCTGCCGCACGCCACGTCCAGAACTCGGATTCCTGATTCTGGGTGGAATAATAACAGGGGATGTGAATGCCACGGGTTGTTGTGTGCATGATACAAGGCTGCGCGGCATACCAATCAAATATGAGTTTTTGAAGTGCCCGTGGCTCCATGTAACAATCAAATTTGAGTTGCGTTTCTACAGAGGAATTTCGCTAGTACCTACTTTGGAGAGTCAGAGTACGATTACTATTATATATTCTTGTCCTTATTGTAACTGACAGAAAAAATGTTCCAATAAGAGATAATGTTCTCACACTGGAAAAGCACTGAAATTAGATAAGTTTCAACTTAATCTGTTCTATAGCAATGGCATTGTGTATCCATGAAATATAAAGTCACACATATAGACTAAGTCTGCATTTTTTTAACGTGACGATTCCCATACTCCAACCATGATCACCATTACCCAAGTCTTCGCGCAGTCCTGGAATTGTAGGCAGAAATTCGTCCACCAGGCTTGTTTTATGTTGGTTCTCCCTCATGTCTCCCATGGACGCATGGAATTCTGGATAGGCTGAATACGGTAGGCCTTCGGATGAAAAGGAACGTATTGTGAACATATTGCATTATACATAGTTGATGCTGTATAAGCATGACTAGTGCATTAGTACCTTATATAGTGTCACGTTCCATTGCTAGAGGATAAGCTAAAACAGACACACAAAAATGACATGCCTAACCAAATTTCCATTATCGGTCGATAATAAGGATTTAAAATAACAAGTACAGCTATACTTTACGGAAAGTTTGTACCTTTTGGCACATGATATTGTGGTCTACGTGACTACAGTACTGGTTCGAATACATCTCTGGATGTCTGTTAAAATTGTGTAGCAGAGAGGTTTAGTTTAAGTTATGGCTATCGGCACTGACAGTGAGCTTTCGTACACTGTGCATCACGACCCAACATTGAAGATGAACTTGATAAAACACATCTCTACATTACTAATGTGGACACGTATCAAACAAGCTGTAATATCCTGTAACACTGACCCTTGGGTCCATTTGCTGGGAAGCAATCCGCCACGTCACCTGAAACCGGAGCCAACTGGCTCATCAGGTGAGAAATGGTTCCGATGCTGTTTATCCCCGCGTCAGGCAGCAAGGCGGCCAGCCGGTGCCTGGGTACGAAGTACGTCTTCTGTTCCTTATCGTACTCAACAATCTGACCGGTCACCATCACGGCCAGCCACTCGCGGACATACCTAATCGTGAGGAAGAAAAGAAATCGTAGAAATGTGTCTGCATGGTCTTGCATACTTTATTCTCTCCTCTCGGACCTTGCTGCCCATCTAGCGACAGCTTTTAGTACTACACAGACGAGAGCTTTACATAATTTTCGAACCTACAAAGGTTAAATCCTGTCGAGACCCAGGGCACTCACATTTACATATCTTGATATAGTTTATGTTTGATAAAATGACGTGAGACGTATGACACAACATAAGTTGATGACGTGGTCCATTGAAACAAATCAAGGGAGCGAGTAGAAACAAGTGATCCCAACCGAGATGCTTGAACCCCCACTGTTAAACAAGTCAGGAATGACTATGCACTTTTTATGTATATGCCAAATCATCTCACGGTGATTTAGGAACCCAAGTCAACATATGGCTTTCAGATGTATACAACGCCGTATATATTACAATAGAAGTTAATCAACCTTAGGCCTGTGCCTGTTCTACCTTTACTAATGAGACAGTTTGAGACCTCACAGCTCACCTCTCCTTCATGTTGGCCATCTCTGCGATCTGTGCAGACGTTTTCGGACCGTCCATACGTGCGAGGTGGCTGAAGAGACCCGTGCGGACGCCCATGGAAATCGCCAGGGTGACGAACCCGGAGGAGACAGTTTCCACCATTCTCAAGCCGAACTCATCTGCCGTCTCTTCCTTGGCCTGGTCTTGAGACATCTTAAAGCTTGTAAGAACAGATGTTATTGATTTCGAAACGAAACCTGCTCAATAATACCTCTTTTACGTGAGTGCCACGGGTTGTTGTGTGCCTGCTATGACGTCTGCCCTGGACAAAATGAGGTCAATTAGCAGCAAACAAAGGGTCCGACAGAGGCCGTGTGGTCAGTATTTGCATAGAAGTTCTCACGTGTCACTGGTGAGCGTTTTTTGTTTGTCCGCAGTAGTCAATCTCACCTCCCAAATGATAATCTCGACAAACAGGCCTTTTAGGACTTTAGGATAGCTCTACCAGGCTCCGCGGATCACTGGAAAAATAGTCCCTCTCTCCGTAGCCAACTATTCACTCTATTTGGCCAATTTCTGCTATTTTGCCAGCGATCCAAGGAGCCTGGTGGAGGCTACTTTTAGAAGGCACACACTCAGCTATCCCAACCGAACACCAGTGAACATCCGAACATCAGGTTGGTAAGTCACTGGATAAAAAAATACTCCTTGTACATAACCAAGAGTTTCATTTAACCGATGCTTCGGTGACCGCCTGTCAATTTTCTCAGGGCAATTCTGACTGGTTACACTGCAGCTATAGGTGTATTTATGTAAACCCTTTGCTTTTAGAACCGCATCTGTAATCAGCCACACCTATAGTGCAGTGCAAAGCGAACCAGTCAGATTAGCCCTGAGGCAGACGGTCACCAATCAGTAAACGCTTGGTTGGGTACAAGAATTCCGTTTTAATTCTATCCCGACCGAAGTAAAGCAAAGTAAGTTGTCATCAAAACACGACAACAAGCGCCGTCCGGACCTTGCTACGGGGGCTAGAAGCAAATTAAATTTCCTGGCCTGCATTGTAGAATTTTGAAGCCCTGAGAGAGGGCTTCAGTTTTGAAGCCCTGCAAAAGAGCTTCAGTTTTGAAGCCCTGCGACATGGCTTCAGTTTTGAAACCCTGCAACGGGGCTTAGGTTTTGAAGCCCTGTTGAGCCCTGTCGCAGGGCTTCAGTTTTGAAGCCCTGCAACAGGTTCTCTGATTACATGTTCTAATCAATAGACCTTTCAAATGAGCCCAAGTTTGGCATTTTCGAAGACGCTTGTGAATAATCAGGGTTACGGCTATTTTGAACTTAGGGTTAGCATTAATTGCACGTTTAAGACATTTAAAGACGTATAACTCCTCAAGAAAGCAAGATATATCAAAATGGTTTTCTGATCACATGTTCTGACCAACAGATCTTTCAAATGAGCCCTAGTTTGGCATATTCGAAGACGCTTGTAAAATAATCAGGGTTACGGCTGTTTTGAACTTAGATTTAGCATTAATTGCACGTTTAAGACCTTTAAAGCTTAAAGACTTATAACTCCTCAAGAAAGCAAGATATCCCAAAACGGTTTTCTGACTACATGTTCTGATCAATAGACCTTTCAAATAAGCCCAAGTTTGGCATATTCGAAGACGCTTGTGAAATAATCAGGGTTACGGCTATTTTTAACTTAGGGTTAGCTTCAGTTTTAAATCCCTGCTACAGATCGATATAGACAGTTCGAAACTTCATAGCTTACCTCTCCTTCATGTTGGCCATCTCTGCGATCTGTGCAGACGTTTTCGGACCGTCCATACGTGCGAGGTGGCTGAAGAGACCCGTGCGGACGCCCATGGAAGTCGCAAGGGTGACGAACCCGCAGGAGACGGTTTCCACCATTCTCAAGCCGACCTCATCTGCCGTCTCTTCCGTGGCCTGTTCGTGAGACATCTTAAAGCTGGTAAGAATAGAAGTTATTGGTTTAAGTTTTATACACACACAAAGAAACTTTATAACCACCTCTATGATGTAACACTTTAGCGGCTAGCAAAGATTCAGAGGTCGTGGGGCTAGACTATTCATACCTCTATTATTCTATACATCTATAACTATATAAAGTTAGTATAAGTTCTCACATAGTCGCTGTGTGGCGTTTTTTGTACGCGCGCAGCTGCAGTAGTCAGCCACGCCTCTCAAATGGTAATCTCGAAAAACAGGCCTTTTAGGACGCACAAACTCCGCTATCCCGGCTGAAGTAAAGCAAAGTAAGTTGTCACCAGAAAGCAATATAAAAAACCCCGTGCGGACCTTGTTACGGAGGCTAGAAGCAGATTGCCTGGCCTGCAATATATACACTATACAGAGACGCCAACATCGCATCTAAGCATCATTTGATTCACTCAACGTTAGGTGTTGCCGTGTATTGTCGTAACTCGGATCACTGTCTAAGTTTAACGTTCGCTCTTACTGTGATGACGTCATGTGTTGGAGGCTGAAAAATTGGAACTAATAAGAAAAGCACACACCAGATGCCGCATGTGTGCGGTCAGCAAATTTATTATAACAAAACACTTCAAGTAATGACGTAAGCAGACACCAATTTTGTCCATTTAGATTAGAATGGGAGACGGCTTCAAATCGTAATGACATCATGGTATTAATATATTCCAAGAAAAAAAAATTCATTTCACATAGCGTTTGCGTTCATGACCTTTCGCGAGCGGATATTAGACTGAATACAAAAATGCGTTTACCAGAAAATTATAGAAGAGCCAACAGTAGCTAGCAAACACATAGTGATTTTTATCAGATCCCATTAAACAAATAACAGCAAAATTATGATACTGAATAAGTGAAATATTGTGATAGGCATTTTCTGTATATACATACTATGAAACATGTGTTTTTTTTTAGAATGAGAAGTTTTAGAAAACTGTTAATCTATTTTGTTTTTTCCCAATTCATTTTATCCTATTCAGCATGTTATTTGGCAACCTTGACAAAGCCGCAAGAAGACATGATTGTAACAATGGTGGAAGGAACAGTCATGAAAAAAATATGATTCAATATTAGACTTATGATAAGTATATTTGACATGAAAATTGCGCAACTTGCCACCACCCGCCGCAAAAACAGTTACGTGAACTTGCGATGCGACCTTTAATTTGTTCTTGACCTTGTTCGGAAAGGTCACTTAAATGACGCACGCACGTACGGCTGGAACATGAGTGGTAGAGCTTGCTCCGTCTGTTACATATCTTACAGTAAGGTACGTTTCTGAAATAACAATTTCTCGCTTCCTGTGGCATCGATATATGTTAGGCCCAGGAAAAAATGTTGTGCTTTCGGTTACCCGACAGACCCTAGCAAAAACCTGGCCTTTTTTTTTTTGGTCGACCGACCGCTGGCAAGGGGTATATAATCTCAGTGATGAACCAAAAAATAATTCCAAGTCATCTTGACACTGTGTTAACACTTGACAGAGAACCCGGCCCCTACCTACCGACCCTACCTCTAGGACCGTAGGCGTAACCAGAAACACAACATTTTCCATAGGCCTTATATCTATCTATCTATCTATCTATCTGCATAATAATTCAAGACAACAAGGTTGTCACTGACATATTTTCATGAATAACAGAATGATAGAATTTTTCGTCGATGCTAGACCGACATTACATTCCAGAAATCAGTTTGTGTAATTGACGTTTGCAATATTTCTAGAGCATTCCGCTCCTTCGCTGATATTGTCCCTTTCTTTCTATCTGTAGTCTAGCTAGTTTTTTTTTCTCCTATCAGAGTTTCGCCCTGCAGGTCTTTCCCCACGTCTGCTTCTGCGTCATTTAAAGGGAAGTCAGTAATTGAGAGCTACGCGGTAATGTGTAATTGCATCAGCAAGGTAAACAAAGAACAGGAAATAAGTAATATTGAGTATACAAACCACCGGTCCGTTTTTGACCGCTATAATTGGAGATCAGTGGTTAAGTGCTGTCGCTAATAATACAGGAGCCCTGACGCACTCGCCGCCTGTTTGTTTGCATTTGATATCATATAATATAATATGACATATAAAGAGAGGAAATTGTAGAGAAACTGTGTTACACGAATGGTAGCGGAGACGAAAGAGAGGAATCAGAAAAACAAGGTAGGTGACTGTGAGTTTGAGTATTCTTGGAAAATCGTTTTAAAAAGTTTGCAGAAGCGCAATTGACGTGGCATTTTGTGAAGCTGACTTATGCAAAGCGCCGTAGGCTGAACGTGTCTGTATTTCTGGCTAGTGTAATGTGCCACGGAGAATTAAGAATTTTATTTTGAAAACAGATCGACCCCGGCGCGAAACAATCGCAGGTACATGGAAGGCGTTCTTATGAGGGCCTGCAGGGGATAGTGATAGAATTTTCGCCAGCGATTACGAATGACGATAAATTCTCAGAGCTGATTACGAATTACATTGAATCACGAGGCTTCCCAACCGACCTCAACACTTAACTCAGGATTTAACTATCTAGTTCTGCGTCAAAAATATTGATTTTATGTTGAATACCGACTTTTGCGGACACCTCATTTACGGAGCTACGCTAATTCAGTCAGCCTCTCTAACAATTACAACATGGTTACCTGACATATGCTCTTTTAAAAGACACTTTTTCTGTGAAAGACCTTTCTTTTAGTTTTGTGCCTCCACGGCGACGTTCATCCGAATTAATGTAACGTTAACTAATGTACAGACTGAAATTGATAATCTGGTCACGCCCATTACCTACCAGACCAATTTCCCCACCTTTCCCCACGTATTTGTATTTTTCCACCCAAATAAACAACTTTCGGAACAACTTTTCGTAACTTTTGAGCATAACGTGTTGTAAATGAAAACCGTTGAAGGAGCATTCAATGCGAGAAAGCCTCTGCCAGTAAGTGTAGCGATAATAAGCGTAAACTGTTCTGGCCTTTTCTAACAGTTAGTAGCTATGGCAGCACATGCCTTTTAATTTGACAAAATGTGTAGTTATTACATAGATATATACATACCTTTCTACGTCGCAATGCAACTTTTCCTCAGAGATCTAGATCTAGAATTTGTACAATGAATATATTCCCACCTGTTAGGCACAAATCGGACGTTGTTAGAGATATCTTAGTGATGATCCGCCACGGTATTACTTCTGCATGAAATGAAGTCGAACCTTTCTATGTATCATAGAGGGACCATCATAACATGTAGTTCTAGGTTATACATAAATGTATTTGTAGTCACACCTAACCTTGACTTTTCCTGGTGCCATTGATAAGGCATGCAAGAAAGAAAGGTCACTCAAATGATGTCTAACAAAAGAGCGTAACGTTGCTTCAGGCTACCATGTTGTAATTGGAGAGAGCCACGGCGTAATACGAGTCCGTGCTTCATTCAATTACGTTACTGAAAGTACGTTTGTGAAATATGACGTAGTCGAGTGATCTCGACGTCTTTCACTTTTGACTTGGATATATGACTATTGCATTGCAAGCTGAAACCTCTTACATAGTCCGCCAAGCTTCAAGATTAGTGAAAACACTGTGAGTCCACCCTCCATTCTCAGACAACCAGATACTGGTCTCTGACTTTGAACGAAAAATTTGACTAGACATTACGAAAAATTCATCGCTTGCGTTGTATGGTAAATATCATGTTGCTGCTGCGTATTTCGTTGAAATATAGCTGCATTTCGTTGAAATACAGCTGTCAATTACGCTTTACGTAAAATACACTAATTACGCTCTGCAATAAATTAGAAATTAGAAACGTTTTGCTTTGTAGAATTCATTCTTTTCTCCTTGAATCGTAGTTTGAGAATCAAAAACGACTTGCTAGACTTCCACATCGTTTGCAGTATTATCAAATTAGTACCAGAATGGAGAACACCAACACCAGCTGTAGTAGCAACGCCAGCTCCTTCCAAGAGGAACCGCTCTTCACCTTCAGTACCGTCTTCCAGATCCTCCTCTGCGTCATTGGGTTGCTAGGCAACGGGCTCGTCATGTACATCATCATGAGATACCCGAAATTGCACAACGCCCCCAACCTGTATATCCTGAACCTGTCCCTCGCCCAGTTCCTGTACTACGTGCGGGAGGTCATACAGGTGGCATTCTTCGTGATCGGGTCCTGGACCTTCGGCGTGGCGATGTGCAAAGTCTACCGCTTTGTGTGGGCGGTCAGCATTTTTGCGGGGTCGGCGTTCCTAGCCATCCTCAGCGTCGAACGGCACCAGGCGGTGGTCAATCCCGTCCGGAGTTGGCTTGACCACATGACGCACGAACGGAAGGTTGCGTTTCGGAACGCATGCATAGTTTGGGGCATCGTCGCGTTCCTGTGCGTTCCCCATCTAGTCTTTGCCGACGTGACGCCCACTTCATGCGTCCCTGACTGTTACTATGGCGCCGTGGGATCTCTGGACGCGCACACTTTCAACACGATTCGCATCTTCTATTCCGTCGGACTGGGTTTCGTTGTCCCGCTCATAATCATGGTCCCGCACTACGTACTCCTCATCGTAAGACTCCGAGAGGTGCAGGCGGAAAACCAGGGCGGGAACGGGAACGCCTTGGGCCGCGTCTCCAGACTCGTCGTTGTCCTGGTCACCGTTTTCGTCGCCTTCAACCTGCCGGGTCACGTGGTGAACATTCTTAACACCGCGTTCGACGGCGTTAACTTGAGTACGTCGGCCCAGTGGTTCATCTATGCCTTACAAGACGTCTCGCCTAGTCTAAATCCCGTCCTCTGTGCCGTCGCGACCGAGAACTTCCGTTCGGCAATCTTCAAGACGATGTGTACCTGGCCATTTTGTCCGAAGAAGCATCCAAGTCGTAAGTATGCTGTCACACATCATTTTCCTAGCTAAGCTAAACAATTGACTTTCCAGCTAAGAAATGGACCGAGCATTTGAGCGTTTCCCTATAAGTGTTTTGGCTAACGAGTGAAAACGTCACCGACATAAAGGCACAGACAACACCAGAGGAGAATGTTCTGGTTCTGCCAACAGAATTTTTTCTGAATCCAAGAACGTAATTGTATTGGCAACTTGATCTTGAATCTTGACTAGGCAGCAGTTATACTATACAACACCGAGTACCCTTCAGATTGATTACAGCCAGGTGTAGCATGTTATATCGCGAACAAACATTGGACAAACGTCAACTTGGCGGCACTTAAGAAACCTTGCGTTGAGCTTAAAGATTACCTTTGCAATGTGTTTCTGGATACTTGTTTGTCAACTTGTAGCCTTAATAACTGTATTTTCCACTTGCTTGGGATCGGAAATGGTCTTTGATCTTTGTCAATCATCGCATTGAAACCCATACTTAAGACTTGAAAAAAAAGGCCCTCACAAAAATGGACCGATTTTAGCAAATCTAGGTCCGATGTTGAAAATAATGTTTGTATCGTGTGTGCGAATAGTTGTTCATCGATTTCCACCCTTAACAACTTAATTCTCTATTGTGTTGACCCAAACATTGACCTGGAACTTCAGCAATTATTCCATAGGAACCAATAGTTACATGTAATGGCTGATTCCCATCATGCATCACACCCCATGGATCTGCATGAATTCCACCCATGGATATACTCAATTCCTTGATTATAAATGGTTCATTTATTTGTTTATGTGAATAGTTTTTACAAATTTAGTTGATTTTGTATTCATAAAGATGTGGTCTTACACCCGCTTCTGGGGTTGCCCGTGCCTTTAAGATCGTAAGACAGACTATATAAGCCAGGACTATTCAAGCAAAACCTGGTACATCCAGTCCCCTGCTCCAGTCTTCCCCCCTCTCTATCATCTTCTCTCTCTGTCTCTGTTGGTCTTTCTCTCCATACATAGATAGTCTCACAATAAGCATCGGTTTGGCCAAGCAAGAAAAAGACATGTACAGAGTCAACCCTCAAACACTCGACCGGGGTCATTTTTGACCCCAGGCGTTGATTTTGATGTGCCATTTGAACATGTTTGATCGGGGAAAAAAATCCTTCCGTGACTTTGTCAGTAGACATGTATTCTAGCCTCTCTTTATTGTCTAGGGAGATTGGCACAATACTGTTGACATTATAGAGGAAAGTCTGGAGTGATTGCACTGGGGTCATTTTTGAACCCAGCAAAAATAATGTGCTGTTTTTGAGACCTGCCCTCTGTAACTCATAAACTAATTATTGTATGACCACCAAATTTTCAGAGGATGATGCCCATGTATATTTCTATTACCATAACAAAATTTGTGCCATTATAACGTAATATGACGTCATTATGACGTAATTTTATGTGATTCTATCCGCCATCTTGGATTTTGACCGATGACGTCATCAAATCAGCATTAAATATCAATGTTAAATCATGAAAGTCACGATGGATTACATATGGTTCATTTATTTGTTTATGTGAATAGTTTTTACAAATTTAGTTGATTTTGTATTCATAAAGATGTGGTCTTACACCCGCTTCTGGGGTTGCCTGTGCCTTTAAGATCGTGAATATGTAAAAAAATAATGTAAAAAAATGAATGTGGTGTACCAACAGAGCCTCGAAACGTCATCGAACTGAAATTAGCAGATTTTGTAAAATATGCTTGTCAAAAACCCGTTGCCATGGTAACACGAAAAACGATGAACTTTACTGTATTTATCAATTTGAAATATTTATTAAGGACATTTTATGAAACGTCACCAAGTTTGGTGGCTCTAGCGTAAGCTCCGGGGAGCCTTTTATGATCTTTAAATTTTATGGTAGGATACTGACATCCCGTACTTCTACGGTTGTCCTTCACAGGAAGCGTTGCTGTGACCACACCCGTGGACTGCGAGCCAAGAACGCCCCCTGCCGTTTCTCATGAAACTACTTTGTGAATCATTTCGGAATACCTTCCCTTTTATTAACAAATATTTTCAAAAAATCGAAACTGATACAGGATATATAGGGTACAATTCTAACAGGTGATATATATATCTTCGCGAAGGTTTTCACACACCAAAAGCTGTCTAGTTTAAGGAATTCGAAAGAGCAAGCTAGTATCTAAAGAATATATATTATCTGCATGCGACGTGAGCGGAATATTGATCAGTTAGTCCATTTTCGACATTCTTCGGTAAACACTCGGCAGTTTCCGTCAGGCACTCGATTGTTCGGAAGTCAGCTCCATGACGTCACCCAGGTCGTCGTCGCCGTACAGCTTTGCGGAGTTCTTTCTCCCTCGGAACGTTGGGTTACTGAATCTGGTCGTGTTTGACTTGTACAGAGGGTTCTCTGACTGCAAAGTTGTGGAATAAGTGACGTCATACGTATGATATTGATTTTTCGAAGTTTAAACCACACACCGAACTATGCGTACATAATAATTCACCGTATTGCCACAATGATAACGTGGGCGGTACGTGGTTTTCCATTAAATGCATGCTCCAGTATATGTCGATCGGACTACAAGGATACAAGATTTTAATACAACGACAATAAGTTCATTGAAAACTCATGGCCGTGGGCTGATTGCAAATATAGGCTAACATTGACAAGATCTGACAGTAACAACAATGATATTAGCAACGATTTCCTGACAGACTGTCACCTATATATATATATATATGTGGTCTTGGATAAAATTCTTGGTTGTGTGCAAAGAACTTTATTATCCAAGTTCCTGTCCTAAATTAATTAACCTACAGCTGCCCAAAGCAGTACAATCGCTCTTGTTCTTTCCTAGGAAAGTGTTTCCCATGGAAGAACATTTTGACATTAAAGATGTTTAAGTAAATCAACTTCACGAAACTGTATAACTCACGGAGGTGAATTTAGTCGCCTGCCGTTCCCGTTCGAACCGCCGATACTCCACCCTGTCGTACAGGTAGATGAGCATGCGCCACAGGACCAGGAGCGCTAGACCAATCAGAACGATGCCTCCGATCACGCCAAGGACGATGGGAAGAACAGGAACCGGCCCTGGGCACTCTGAAACCGCCATGTTTGAAGAAAAGGTAAAAAACGGCATGACTCGTGAGTGTTGACAAAAGCAAGACGAGTCTTTTTCATATTCATAGATTATCGTTGAAGAGGTTCATCAGTCACGTATAATCACAGTAACGATCTTCACAAGTAACGTTACATCTTGATCACGGAATGACCTAGTCTCGCGAGAACACGAGACTAGGTCATTCCGTGATCAAGATGTTACGTTACAGTTGACATCGAAAATTTGGAGGTGCGTATTTCGCTACCTTTTTAAGTCATTGTTTGACGAATATTCTTGTAACCATTCATAGATTAATACTTGATGGTTATCTACCGTTTCATTTCCTAATGCTCCTGTTAGGATCACAAAAATGCAGGATCAAAATACATTTTCTAATCAGTATTTTGTTTGCCTTCTTTTGTTTACCCTTTTTATGCGGGATTTTTAAACCTTTTTGAAATAACCTTCATCTCCTGGACCATCACTTTTGTAAAACAAAGTGGATGTTCACCCTACATTATTATGAAACAGAACATCTTTGACATGAAAAGACTTACCCTTAGTTTTCTTGACAGTGACCTCCAGCTCCTTGCTCTGACCTCTACCATAGGTGAAAGTGACGATGCAGTCATCGTCGTCATGGAAACGACATGTCTCTGAACTGCTCAAGATATCGTCTGTAGAAATGTAGAGCAATGTACGTATTCTTACGTATTGGCGGGAATCTGACATACAAGCACAAGCAAATTAGCTTAAAACGGCAATGAAGAATGGGGGTTTACGAAGCGTGGGACCTACAATTCGCGGTGGTATACTGGCAGTCGTGTCACACTCACAAAGCGTACATTCCTAAACTTGTTCTTCCCATCACAAAAGCATAAAAAGAGACATGGAAATTTGGTGTTTTTTTTATTCCGAAGTTTAAGTTTCCATGCACCTTACCCGGTAAAGACTGGACTACCGTGACGTTGAGTGGACATCGTTCTGAACACTGTTCAGGCGTCAGCTTGCCTGTTTGGAACACCAGACACTGGACACACGCCTGGTTCGCTACACAATTTCCCGGACAGGTCTGGAAAATATCATATACAATTGAGAAATTTAGTATTTGCTGCAGAAGTCTACTTTTCCTTTAATTCTATTATCACAAGTGCATATTTTAAGCTACAGGATATAGACACACACTTTGCTATATTTCTAAATGCTTATTTACTACCAATATCATATTCAGAAATGAAGTACGCCTACAAAGAGAGGCGTAGCATGTCCAAAACCGGAAGTTCCGCTGTACTACCGCGAAAGCCGCTAGGGGGACCAAAACCCCCAACATACATAATTGAATAAAAATCCATTCACGACTTCTCGATTTACACTGTTCACAAACACACAAATACCGGAAACATAAGAACACACATCATATACTTGTACATTGTCACATTGCTACCACGCCAACTCACCGGGCAGCTGTCGCACCTGTCTCCCCCGTACGGACTGTCTGGGTGACAGACGCACTTTCCACACTCACACCTGCCCTGGTCGTTACATATTCTCTGGAAACGAAGCAGTGAATGTCTTCTTATTGTGAATATTACTAGGTTTAAACATGGGCAGAGATGGGTGGCTTACTATCCTTTTATTTGTTTGCGGCTGCGTAGCTAGCTGAATGTGTTGGATGCAGATGAAATTAAAAAGGATAACAGGTAAACGACAAATGAAGACAAATGCAAGTCAAACACATTTTAGCGACACTTTTCTGGATGCAACAAGGACATTGAATTACTAGTTTATCAGGAGATATAGACCAATGCGTGTATTTGTTTCATGTATACAATGTATGTGCCAGAACTGTTTGAACGTCCAGTCATCAACAGCTGGAGCGTTGTTACATGTACATTGTGAAGATTGAAACATTTGCTGCCAAACATTTCAGAGGTCTAGGATAGAATCGTCACATCTAAGATTGAATTTTGGTCATAAGAAACAACATAACAGTTTTATGTCATGACAGTTGACCTATAACCTACCTCGTCCACCATGCACGTGTCAATCCGGGAGGAACACTGGCAGGCGTTGCCTTGCCAACCTGACACGCATGCGCACTGGCCGCACTTGCACACGCCACGCTCCGGTCCTGAAGTGGAGAAGAAACATATTTTTAATTAAATAAAGACAAAAAGAATGATTAGCAAAAATGTTTTGATAATCATTTTGCCCAAAACACACTATTAACAAAATGATGAACAGTAGTAGACCGCAAACGGTTGTTTTATTTTGTTTTGAAATATGACATCCCTTTCAATTAACATATTCATAGGACGGGCATGACACCAAAAGTGACATAGTCTTTTTTCTGTCTCTTTCTTATGTATATTTTCAATTCGTTGTATCTAATATATATCCTAGTTCGTTTTGCATGTCGGATATAATGGACATGTACAGCGATGTAATGTGTTACGTATAATTTCATATGAAGCCGATCCCAGGAATTGGCATTGACAAGTATTTCACTGATACAGGGTGGCCTGCCCACCCAGTGAAAAGGTCCAAGACACTTAAGATACTCAAGATACTCTAGTATTACAACTACAAATGTTTAAAACATGCCCGGGAGACCTCACCTCCACAGAGTTGCCCATTGGACCTGTCACATGAGAAGTTGTCGCAGCCGCAGAACGGGCCTGCGTACCGTTCTCCACAGTCACACCGCCCGCACACGCAGCTCCCCCGCCCGGAACACTCCACTTTCGAGCCCGGGGCCACGCACTGGGCCGTGGAGGAACCCGCCGCATCCTCAGAACTGCACTCACACTGCCGCCCGTACCTACACATTATAAACGTATCATCTACATCATTGCACACGGACATTCACTCAACCGAGACGGAGGGCGCCACAGACTTCAGGTCACCTTTACTGTAGTCACGTGTCCCCGACGCACTGGGCTGTGGGGGAACCCACGTGGGCCTAGGTCTTTGCCTCAGTTCTGCACACACACTGCCGTCCGTACCTACACGAACACATTATATACACTTAATTCTACTTACACCATGACACATGGACATTCTCAAAACTGAGACGGGGGGCGCCACAGACTTCGAGTCACCTTTGACCTATTACTGTATTAATATGTCCCAGACGCAGTGGGATGTGCCCGTTATGTGTTCAGCGGTTCACTCACCAGGCTGCCCGTGATGATGATGGTGATGATGATGATGTTCGTCCATTGTAGTCGATGAGGACCTCAACTTCAGTTGTCCTTACTATTACAAACTTTATTACTATACTATTACAAACTTTCTATTGACATCTCGACACACGGAGATTCCCCCAACCGAGACGGGGGCGCCACAGACTTCAAGTCACCTTTGACCCATTACTGTAGTCACGTGCCCAGGGCGCAGTGGGATGTGCCCGCCTTGTCTTCAGCAGTTCACTCACTCCGCTGCCCGCTGGTACCCACACAAACACATCATGAGCTGTATGTCTATATCAGGACCCATACTGTCAACGTTCATGCAACCGAGGTAGTGGGCAGTATCGACCTTTAGGTACCTTTGACCCATCACTATGGCCACGTGTCCAAAGCTATTGGTCTGCCGTGCAGCACAAGACCATAGGTAGGTCTGGAAATTTGGAGGTATGTCCAAAAAGTCGTGAACCCCTTGTGTACATGTTGTATTGAAAATGTAAATGCATAGTGAAATGCATATTTTGAGCATGTGCACTCCTAACAAAGAATGAATGTAACAGGACTGCGTCCTTTAATCAATGAACTCACCTGTTTGAGTAACACGTGCAGATTCCACATTCGAGCGTGCCGTTTCCCGACGTGCAGTGCGGACTGGCCGGTTGCTGAGGGATATAGAGGGGCATTGTCAGTAAAATAAACGTCACACGCTGAAGTTCCTCCGCTGTCAATATATACGGCAAAGATGATCCGTGCAGAAACCGAACAGACTTCCACAGTAGCTATATTTGTATTGTATATATGCAATTTTGTATGGCAAGTATAACCGCCCTCCAACGCAACATGTCAGCTTTGTGCACACAGTACCAAAACACTGGGAATCAAGGAAACTTCAGGGAGAAAAAAAAAAAAAAAAACTATTCCTTTTCCTTGGGTTTCTAATGTCAAACAATTCATTACCTACTGGCTACATTGATAATGTAAGTCCCTTTAATCTATGATTGAAAATGGAATATAGGCAGCCCTACCTGCCGTTTGCAGTGAACTGTTTTTTGAAATATTGATTCATAGTTGCATTGCAGTTCTTCCATACTTTATTCTCCTCATGCTTTGGTAATGGCCGCACAGGGCATAATTTTGCAAAATTTCATCTTACGTTATTCCGTGGGAAAGTGATCTCATTGTGATATAGCCAACCAATGAAATATATAAACCGCCTTGCGGACATGTAGCAGCCCTTGCATAATTACTGTCTTGACGCTACTTCACCTAAATCCGCGGGGGAACATATCCGGGATTTTTGATAACGGGGTATTTAGGGATACTTTTGTATCAACAGGACTAGAGAAAAATATAATATGTACATGTATAGCATCAGTGATAAAAGTTATCAACAATATCGGCATGTAACAGAAAGAAATAATGTTCAATTCTTTTGCCAGATTGGTGTCAATTACCTTTTACCGAATGCATCGGATTAAAGTAATCTCTCGTTACACGACAATTGTACATGGTACAAAGTTACATCACTTACTGAGTTATCCTCGCAGCCGCAGTTACACATGATGTCTACATCCACGGTCAACTCGCCGCCGAAGCCGACTGGAACGAGGCTGATTTGGGCCGTTTTCCCGTCCTTTGGGCACCCAGCAGCGGTCAAGGTCACCTCAAACTCCACCTGGCGACGTGTGTTAAAAGTTTGACACATTGGCACCGGATGGCTACTTTGGGTTGAAAATTTAAGGGGTACTGTACAACAATTCCAACGTTCGGGGGGACAATGTTGTTTTAAAAATGTGTCTTACTACATGTAAAAGAATGAGGACGTGAAAGAAAAACTAAGAAAAGGCAGCTCATGCGGCATGTTCCACTGGAGAGTACATGTACTAGTATGGATATTGCAAGAAAGTGTAATTACCGTGTCGCCAACGGTGAGATTGGAGCAACGAGCGCCCCCTTGCGTAACCTGCCCGTCCTTGCAGATAGACGTGAACTGCAGCTGAAGTTCGGCGGGCGGGTTGACGACTTGTAGCTTCACTTCGGACCGCAGTTTCTGGAATTTTTAATTTTATTTGCTGAAGATTTGAAAATACGATCCAAAATGTTCCTTATTATCAAAGTAATATTTCTGATACACTGGTGATAGCAGCGCTATCAACGACCTTTGAAGCATAAAGTGCGCTTTCGGGAAAACAGACACAACGGCGAGGGAAGCAAAAAATGACAAACTAAATGTTTTATTGTATGTGATGCAACTATCTAACTACCCCGTAACGGTATGATACAGGCACCCCTACCCTGTATATGGCCCATGCAGATGTAACTACCTCGTATACGACTGATACGGACACACATTCCTTGCATATGGCTGATAAGGATACACCTACCCTGTATGCCTCTTCCACGAGCTCCACAATGTTGGACGAGTCGCTCTCCAGAGTCGCCATGGTGGAACCCGGCAGTAATTGGGAGAGTCGCTGGGAAAAAATGAATAGGTGATGTTTCTTCATCGGTGGGAAACAGTAACTTGAAAACAACAAAGGCTCAATTTGGCCTAACTTGGCATAGTTACCAAATGAATGGTACAATGTATGACAAAATGTGTATCGTTAGCTGTGGTATAGATGTAATGAATTTTAGGAATAACGATATAAAATCAACTAATGATAATCAAATATTGAACTGATCAAAAGATATAACACAATACCAAGGTTCATAAAGCAACTTAATATATTTTCCTAAAGGCCAGACGTTTTAACTTTCAAAAAGCATCCGCTATCCCTCGTCAGTGACTGACGAACTTTAAGAGGACCAAAACAAACAATCGGTAACCTGTTGCCTCACCTGGTACGTTGGCAGGACGTGCGGTTTGTACCTGACGGCGGGACGCGTGTCTTCAGCTATGGCGAAAATAGGCTGGATGTTCTTTTGTCTTAAGATGTTCGCCAGTTGCCCAATAGATGGGTAGTCCTGAGGGGAAAACAAAGTTTGCAGTTTTTTTCAGTGCTTGTATCTTTACTGATTTTTACTGATAATGTGATTTCTTATAGTATGTAAACTATGATGCTTGGCAACTCATCGTAGTCATGCAAAGGCTCGAAGTGTCCAGTTATGTAACTAAACAAAAGGATGCTGTATTATGACATTTCTTCCAAAAAAGAAAGTGTATATGGCTGGTATCATATATATTTAACATACATGTTTACATTTTTTTGTCGAATATACATCTACATCGATGACAACGTTTTTATCTCGACACAAAATGTCCGTCAATGATTGGTCTCTGACCTGGTTGCTAGATTCTAAGTATTCTCCAGTGCCCGGATGTAGATGACACTGCTCGTCGTTCGGAGGCAAGATGGCCGCCAGCTTTCCGTCTCCCGCCATTTTGGACAGGGCGTCTGTCGGATACACTACAAGTCTGGTGGCTCCTTCACGCCATCTTATTTGGTCCTGCTCGGATGCAAAGAAAATGTCTCTAGATGGTAACCTTAATGGTAAAGGAATGGTGAATGGACAATTGATTATCATAAATCAAAGGTTGTCCTGCCGATAGACCGGAGCAATAGCCTAATGGGCAAAGTGTTCCCTTTACATTCAAGGGTCGGGGGCTTCTTTCATCAAAACAGTGAAAATGGTATTGATTGCTTAGAAGAGTATAGTTGCTAAACACACACCATCATGGAAGTGTAAAGTTTACACAGCCATGTGACCCAGGGTCTATCGAAATGTAGACGTGCACTGTCCTATATATATACACCGAAAGGTGTGGTAAGGATTTTAACTTTTAAGCCGGAGGTGGATTGGAAGTACCTCAATTTCTCCCTGTTTTGGCAGTGCTGCAATACACCCCCCCATCCCCCAGCAATATGATCAGCTGCTGCTTTCTGTCCAGCACACCCACAGCTGCGATTTTCGCTGAACCATTTTTGCCTTTTTCATTAGAAGCCACACCCCTGTGGATACCATTGGGGCCCCAGAAAGGGTAGTATGGCAGGATGGTCTGGCCAGGTAGACGGCCCAGCCTTTTCCGTAAACCCAAACTACCCACCTCACAGGCGGCCACTTGCATGAGCGCGTCGAACCCTCCTTCGGGGAAGTCCCTGTTGACGGCGACAGCCTCTCGATGCAGCGTGTCCGTGAAGGCGGAGACGTTGGTCGTCAGAGGGAGGGAGTTTTTGAAGCTGAACACTCTGGCACAGGGAGAGTTGTACTGCTCACAGACAGTGTCGATTCTGAAAGAATTATTTTATGTTGACTTTCAAAAAGATTAAATTTGACACAAGAAAACAGAACGTTTTCTTTTCATCTTTTGCATGATTTAGTCTGATATGTATCTAATTTTATATAGAAATATATACAGGACCACACATAGACTTGATCTTTTTAACTCACGTGTAAGGGTTGACGTAAGGTAGGACCGTCTTGTCTACATAGAACCCCAGGCCTAACCGGAAGTTACTGGTGATGCGCTGCATGGTACTGGCTGCAAGGTCAAGAAATTATGAAGGTCATCAACAATCAAAAGAAGAACTTAAGTAGACGTAGATTTATTTGTTTGTTGTTTGCTTCTTTCTGACTCGAATTCTTGTCTTGTTGTTGCTTCGTAAGGCCGCTATAACGATATGGCGCTGAAAACAATTTCCCTACCTTTTCGTCGGTATGGCTATGTACATAGTGTTTCCATCCTCGTCCACCAGGACCTTTCCGCTCTACGTTACATCGCTCGCGGAAAAGGCCCTGGTAACACGGGGTGGCATCCATGGTTATTGCAGGTCGAGCCTCCAAAACAGCTTCAGCCAATCAGAGGGGTTAAAACCCATTTGCTTCCACTCATCGGAAGCAAACGCGCAAAGAACGCTGGGAAGCTATCAACCAATCAGGTTACGTGTTACGGCTAGCTCATTAATTATTCATGAGCTACAACTGCCGTTTGTGCCAAATAAGGGCTGGCTCATTAACTATTCATGAGGTACAACTGCCGTTTGTGCCAAATAAGGGTTAGCTCATTAATTATTCATGAGCAAGTCTCGTCGACCTGCAATAACCATGGATGCCACCCCGTGTTACCAGGGCCTTTTCCGCGAGCGATGTAACGTAGAGCGGAAAGGTCCTGGTGGACGAGGATGAGTGTTTCTTTTTCATCATTTTCAGTCTGAGGTGAATCATGGACTACTCCT
The DNA here is from genome assembly GCF_035083965.1 of Branchiostoma lanceolatum. Classification (NCBI taxonomy): domain Eukaryota; kingdom Metazoa; phylum Chordata; class Leptocardii; order Amphioxiformes; family Branchiostomatidae; genus Branchiostoma; species Branchiostoma lanceolatum. The sequence continues at coordinate 20,487,278 of NC_089723.1, read as the reverse complement.
GGTCCATGTAAAACAGTGTATATGAAATTCGTGACGTTTAGGCATGGTGATGATAGTAGAACTTAATTGCGCGACAATTGCAACAGGTACAATGTATTGCAACTTGTACATGCATGACAATTGAACTACACGTATTACTAATATCTAATAATTCTAAAGAACAAGTCTAATATATGAATGACAGTAGAGACAATGTATTTTTATGATACACTAATAATATAGAACAGCATATTGATAACAGTATGATGCGAGTATTGCTTTCTGCCATAGTTGTGCCACCATACAAAAATGTGTGCTAGCCTTCCGAAGTGAGAACGTACCAAGTCGGCTCCCCAGTCGTCTGAGCGTGATCAAGTCGTCGTACATACTACTGGACAAGTCCATCAGGTAGTACAGGTCTACAGGGTAGTCCTGCACCTGCCGCACCTGCAGTCTCACCTGTGCGCTCTCACCTGAGGAGTTACAACACCTGTTAGACCACCACGGAGCTGCACAATGCTCTCAGTACTGTGCTAACAAATTAAAGGTGGCCGTTTCTTGGTCAGATTGTTGTGACACTTTCACTTTTCTGGTTGCAACAAGAACATTAAACGAGTCTATCATGCGACAAGGACAAATACATGTATATATCCTTCATGTGAGAAGAGAACTGTTTTAACAGTTAATTCTGTGGTAGGTTTTTCAGTTAGAAGTTTCAGCGAGACTAAGATAAAGGTGAAGTTTTAACGACTGTCCCAAGGATGCCCTTGTATAATAATATTACACAAAGCTCTGGACGACGGATCGTGCACACATGCACAGGGGAAAGAAACTCTGCCCTTAAGCTATTTTTCACCTCGTTGTAGCGTTACCTGGTCTTAGCTGCAGGTGAGCTCTTTGGGGTGACACTTGTACGATGTCGTCTGCTGGTATTCCCCTTGAGCCTGCTTCTGTTAAGGGCAGGTTCTGAAACAAATTTAGAAAAAAAGAATGTAAAGGTGATCACAAACCTCACATAAAGGAATGTATTTTAACGTTATGAATACTCAATACTGTCAGCCTTTTTCTCATGAAAATGGCAGTTTGTCTGTCTGTCTGCGTGTGTGTGTGTGTACATGTGTGTGTACATGTGTGTGTGTGTGTGTGTGTGTGTGTGTGTGTGTGTGTGTGTGTGTGTGTGTGTGTGTGTGTGTGTGTGTGTGTGTGTGTGTGTGTATGTGTGTGTTTCCGGCGTTTCTGTCAATATAATTGTTCGTTTAGTGATTTTTTTGACCGGATTTACATGGCTGTCTAAGGGAGGAATACGAATATTTTTGTGTTAAAGAAGGGCATATTCTTACAAAAGGTATTTCAAGATGTGTATGTACGTATGTACGATTCCGCCCCAGAGCTTCTTTCTGTAAAGAACACACACTAGCTCCTTACCTGTGTTAAGACAGGTCCGTTTCCCTGTGGGTTCATGATATCCGACTGATCACACCCCTCCGCCTGTAGGTTCACCACGGTATTACAGCGCGTCTCGGGGTAATCCTGAAACAGCACGCCGATTGGTCATCCCTTGACCTGCCTTTGCCATTACGACATGTCGTCAAACAGCATAAGGAATTTCCGATTTTATCTATCACTATAATTTTTTGCAAAGTTGTAAAAGTAAAATCTCTGACGACTTATGATGGAGCATTCCCCTTTTTTGACATATATGATATGAACTATACACCGCTCAGCTAGTAAAACTGAAACATCAACGTATATTGCATGTAACGTTACTTACAACTTTTGCGCACCACCCGCACTGCGGACCTCGCAGCAAGCACTCTGCACAGCTGTTAGGTGGGTCGAACCAACAATCCCGGTCTGGAGAAAAGTGGGAAATACTTTGCCTTCATGTTTTACATATGTGCGCCCTAATGGGCTATAGGTACGGGTCATAATGCCAAAACCTGTACGTTGTCATCATTCACAAGCTTGTAACAGATCTAGAGGGTTATCTATTGCTAAACAAACTACGACAGAATAACTATTAGTCACAATTCTCAGCATAAGACAAAACTGTACAAATCTGGTCTGTTGCGACTAAACAAATCTGTTACGACTATGCAAAACAAACAAACAAACAAACAAACCTGTTTGTGACGCTGCTCCAAGAATGCAGACAGACAGAATTACTAGGTTGGTAACGAGTCGATGCATGCTCCTATAGTTTCCTAGATATCAATGGAGAAATGAGGATTAGATATGTTAATTAAACATTGCCGATTTGTACCCAATATGGGAGGTACTACTTTCTTGAACGGAGTCCGTCAAAGCTTTGATAGAAATGTCAGCGATTAAGATATACCCCGTATATGGTGATTTAAGCGAACGCTGCAGTATGTATTTTTAAGCATAAAGTGCTTCCTGAATACAGGAAAAAGCTTCCCCTCATATGTGTCATACCGGAAACTGTATGAACCCTATGGGAACTAGCTACACATCTCCCAACAGACAATTACGTCACCTCCATGTGGAATGATTGATTATCAAATGTTACAAGCTGTAATATTGCAGAGTGATTATGAGTGTATTGGTTTAACGGGAGACCGTTCAAACTAATCTCCAAGCAGATGTTAGGATGAAAAATTGTAACTTCACGATGATGGCGCGTCAGAAACACGAGGCAGACAGAAAACCTGGCGACTTTCCATCCTGACATCTGCTTGGAGATTCCAGTCCGACCACTTTCTTTTGTTGGTGTCACTGACTGAGTGGGAGTCGGATTTCACTAATCTCCAAGCAGAGGTTGGGGTCTGGCTGTTTTTGACGTGTTTTTAGGCGCTTTCATCGGGCTTTGTATTTTGTCCCGTTTTCTTTATGTCGCTATCCCACACGTTTGTTGGACAAAATAGAAAACCCCGACAAAAACGCCTAAAACATGTCAAACCAGCCGGAGCCCAACCTCTGTTTGGAGAGTAGGATTTCACTAGAAAGCCGGATCTGGAAAAGGGATTGGTGAGCTAATGTGAGGTCACACTTCCGGGGACCGTGGATTTGTAGCTTGTATTGTGTGAAGGAAACATGACTCACCGGAGCTGTTTATAGAGAAACAAACATTGTAGCAAGCCTAAATGCCTCGAGTTGAATGAAGGGAGGGGGAGTGCTGGTACTAAGTTACGCGTATGCATGGATTTGCCCCCGGGCTGATAAACCAACTGAACACTGACCACAACACTTTCTTTGAAAGTTCACGGTTTTTGAACATGTTTGCATGGTGCAATATATATGAACAAAATTAAACTGGTCAGAACGGTATATATCCATATTTAGTATGATATAAGTGATAGTCTAGACACTTATATATATATGTATCATCTTCTATGGCGGAACCCACCTTAACGGATAAATTGACTAAATTCAGCTGCATATTGGCATTTGTTAATTCCTGCATTGTGACTACAAGACAGCATATTAGAAGTTCCTATACATTAGAACTTCTCTGTAAAATAATGTAGCGTCACCATGTAGCATAACACAGTCTTATGTAGAGTAGAATCGTTGTATAAGTTGCCATACATTGTACAATTGTTGAGAAATAAAGCTATATATAAAGCAACCATAAAGAAAGGAGTGGTTTTAAACCGGAAACAGCAATTGAAGTGTCCGTAAGTGCCCTGACACACGAAAATTTCTCTCATTTTCATGGCACTGTAGTTGGCAAATACAAATATAACGTTACAACATACACGACAGGAAATATGGCAGAACTATTAGATCCTATTACGACAGAAGATAACCCGTATATATATGTAAAATTTTCAGTGAATGACCTATTAAAATTCCCCCACGTTTGCTCGGGAGCAGGTGATATTCACAGTCGCTACTTTCTCGCGTACACTGTTTGAAAAAGGAAAGCAAATTCTCACCTAGTGGTCGTACATACCGGTTCACTCACCAAATCCGGCGGGACTCTACACCGCTCTAGCAGCGAATCTATGCCGAATATAACCCCTGTTTCTCCTGTGACACATGTATGGGGCAATCGTCGTATCGGAGGTCACCTTAGTCGACGTCGAAGGGCAGCCGCTCCAGAGCCTTGTGGTTCAGATTTGCCGATAAAAAGTTCCTCAAAATAATAATAAAAATGACTGCACGTAGGGCGTTGCTGTTGGGTGATTTAGCTACCTTCATGTAGCGCAATAGTCACTCGTGCTCTCGCAGGTGTAGTCGGAAGCGCCCTCTGGTAATGTCTAAGGAAGTTCGCACATGACCTCATTGTTTAAAAGAACGTATTCCAGTTCCTGCTCAATGTCATTGTAACATACACGATACACTCTACCGGTTTCTGTTAACATAGCAGCATGCCATTACCTAAACGACAGAAACAGACAAAGGCCCTGAAACCATACATGTACATCCGATACTTAGGTTTCCGAATCTGATCCCCGTTCCCTACATCCTACATACGGTGGGACGATATGACGACGTCCGCTTAGTGCAGGATTTTCATAACCTGGAAGTCTTACAATCACAATCGGGCAAGAAGAATTATATATAACTATATATATATACCCCCTATCTTTACCCCGAGGGGCCGTATTGACCTGCGCAACGACCCAACACGAACATGTCACGCAAGTATAAATTATTCGTCCCATTACGTTTAGGGATAAACCAGAAATGACCGGTGTGGGGGTGCAGTACAGAATTTGGGAATTTTGTTTGCCCCCTGATTTGAGCTGATAAGCCAACTGCCCACAACTCATTTGCATAGTAAATATCTATCAATATCTTCCTCGGTTACATATGTTACATCTTTGAGAGTCCTATCATGAATTGAAGCAGACTTTCCTCATTGATAATGCAAATTAGATACTGATTTGGATAATTGGAATCTAACTATGCAGATCATCATTCAAGCTATCTTAGTACCAAACGCCAAAAATAATTACTCAAGCAACTGGATAAAATTTTGAAACAGTCAGACGTTTCAGACAGCATCCACTGTCTTTCGTCAGTGGTTTTATACCAAAACTCTGAATAGGTATGTCAATGAGGTTAAGATTTAGGATGTCTTGAAGTAGTCTTTAAAAGATAAATGCTAAATGATGCCGTGGTTTACCGGTCTTTTAATGTATGGCGACAGTCTGTGGTACAAAAATTTCGAATTTTGTTTACCTCTGATTTACCTACTAGCCTTTACCAGGCTGCATTCGTCGCTGGAAAAATAGTAGAAATTGGCCAGATAGACAGATAACCTACCAGTAGAGTTTGCTGGCCATGGAGTACAGTTTGCGGCTGCACCCCCCCCCCCCGCATGTTATCTGCGTATGTTTGGCCAATTTCTATCATTTTCCAACGACGTATGCAGCCTGGCAGAGGCCGAGATTTACCAAGAGTTCTCCGTTTTTTCCAGCATACGAAGGGATCCGTGAGATGGCCAACGTTGTACTTCTTAGTAGCGCAAGCACATGCGCCCTCCTAAAAAAATAGGAAATATCATTTTCGCGACCGGTCTGAATATTTTTATGAACACACTATTGATTTCTGTTCCCGTCTCTTTGAATACATTTTGGGACAATTTTGTAAAAAAAAGAAGCCTTTTTCACATCTCCAAATTGATCTCCAAAGTAATTTCCGAATTAAAGATATGACAGATGCTTATCTACATGTATATCAAAGGTTGGAAAAGTTTTTGTCGGGCTTTCGTGATTCAGACGTCATGAGAAAGTCTTTAAAATGCTTGTACATAAACTTTTATTTTTCGTTGCTTCTAGCAATTCTGTTGAAAGTAGATTCGTACATGTACACGGTTTGGTGCTATTCTTTCATACTGCATCGAATAGCAATTATCCTACCGTACGAAACGGCCAGAAGATATCTATTTTGAAACGAAACACGTACGCATGGACATCAATTATTTGGTCCTTCAAACGCAGATTTATTGCCACTATTAAGTCTAAATACACGGTCGTCTTAGTTCTAAGTATCCTACACAACCTTAAGGTTTCAATCCGTGTGTGAATATCACAAATGGATACAATACGTACGAGTTATAGAATGTTGATTAAAAGAAGCACGTTGATTGTGAACATGTGCTGTTATATATATGTAAACCAAGCTTACAATAATCTTCTCCCACCAAAGGCTGTCAGTTTTCACCTTAGAACCTTGCTAAAGGAACGTAAATCGTTCTTGAGTAACTTACAATCTATTAAGGTACAGTATTCAGAAGTTTCCGCCCAGTATGTGCCGGTATGACTTTTAACCCCATAAAACAAAACATAACAAAGCAACGCAAACAGAAGCAATAAAAAGATAGCAACAACAAACCAAAGAAAAACAAAGGAAAAGATACGGCATGATTCAATTTTTTTACCTCTATGTATGTGTCGTCTTTCAAAGAGTGATAGTTTCTTATAAAGCTAATGTCCCAAAATATGCCACGCAATTTTCATGACTTTTGATCCAAAAGGGACTTAAACAACAACAAAAAGGCTAAAGCTACGCTACAATTGCGATAATTGAAGTACAATATAGGAGACGAAACGTCAGACGGGTCCGGAGTGACCAAAGAATTTCTGTGTGAAATAGAGTTGCCCTGGGATTCTTTTGTCTGATAATGGTGTATTGGCATCCGCCGAGGTTTCGGTACCAAAGGTTGCCTGTGTGTGGACATTATAAATAGAAAACATCGGTTGGTGAAGGTATGAGGTCGCGGAACTCTAGTTTATAGTATAACTTGATTCAATCTCTAGACTATGGCTTTTCAGATCCCTTGTCGCTTTTCTTACTTCTGCGTTTCATTTTGTATATTGTACCTCAATTCTGCAGTTTTCATTAGGACCATTTTTCCCCTCAACCTACCATGTTTTATTTTTTTGGTATTTTTGGTGCTTAAACAACGCCTCTGACCGTCCTTTATGATTATGTACCAGTCTGCAAAAGGCAACAAATGTTTACAACCTGTGTGTTCATGTATGTCAAATACAATGTCATATGCAACTGGCGGAGGTTCCAGGTTGTCATCAGAAACTATCACTAAAGGATTCTTTCTACATGCGTTAACATCGAAAAACACTAATCTGCCAGGGTACATAAATCCGCTACTTTGAAAAACATTGGATTTGAGAGATCTCTGGTGTAGCACCCCCGGGTATGTACAGTTTAGATAATACAGGAGTACGTTATACAGGGGGAAGTTGTGTCGGAGAACTGTTTGGACATAGTGGAATTATGTACCCTGGTGGTGGAACCATGTTAGTAGATGTTAATTATTATGGATCTGACTGTTTTGTATTTGACATATTTGACATATTGATTAACGTTCTGTAAGTGCAAATGTTGATGACGATCAGCGGAATGGAAGTCAGTTGTTCATCATCCACCAATCTTCTCCTCAAACTCCTCCAGTACTTCCTCCAGCTCTTCAGCTTCCTCCAGCCCGTCAGGTTCCGGAAGGTCCTGGACGTCCTCCAGCCAGTCGGGTTCCAGAAGGTCCTGGACGTCCTCCAGCCCGTCAGGCTCCGGAAGGTCGCGGACGTCCTCCAGCCCGTCAGGCTCCGGAAGGTCGCGGACGTCCTCCAGCCCGTCAGGCTCCGGAAGGTCCTGGACATCCTCCAGCCCGTCAGGTTCCGGAAGGTCCTGGACATCCTCCAGCCCGTCAGGCTCCGGAAGGTCCTGGACGTCCTCCAGCCCGTCAGGTTCCGGAAGGTCCTGGACGTCCTCCAGCCCGTCAGGCTCCGGAAGGTCGCGGACGTCCTCCAGTCCGTCAGGTTCCGGAAGGTCCTGGACGTCCTCCAGCTCGTCCCGGATGTCCGGCAGGTCCCGGACTTCCTGCAGCTTTTGGTCGATCACGTTGAGGACGAGTGATACCTCCTGGGCGGCTTCTTCACCCTGCTCGATGGCATCGGTCGTCAGTTCGGACATGGAATCTAATATCTAGAAAGACGGGAAACTGTTAGTTATATCCAGCGTCACCTTCCAGACGTTCGATGTTCATCTGATATACATGTATAAATGATGAATACACGGCAAGTTAGTGTGCTACATTTGGTTCACATTACATGTGTGTATATATATACTTTAAATGCTATTGTTGAATTAAGAATACAAGTAATTGGGTAGAACGGACCCGGACATATTTAGAGTAGTACCGACTTACATAAGATTACAGCAATATGGGCAACATGACCACAGACATCATCGCTACTTTAGAGAATTGCCATGCTCAGAAAACCAACCTCTCTTAGATGCATAACAGCTCTCTCTCCAGTTTCCGTCTGTAGTGTTTCCAGGCCCAGGTTCTTTTGACCTTCCAGTTCGTCCATCAGTTCCACTGCAGTGCGCTTCAGGTATTGCAGTCCGTTCTCGACCTCGGCTCCAATGTTACGTTTGCCCTTTTCAGCTGTTCATACAAAACACACCAACAAATTTGCATGTTGTTAGTACATTGATACAAATATCTAATTTCAGACCAAAAAAGGAATAAGAAAGCATCAAGATATAGCTAAAAGGTATGGACCAATCAGACGTCTCCATTTGATATCAATTATGAGGCCGTATTACCATTGACCAGTTCCGCTCGGTGGTTTATCAGGTGGTTATAGAAACCGTGCAGGCCTTATATTACCATGTACAGCTTGGGGCTGGACAATAACCCTTCGATAGTTTCACAGGAACTGTAGGAAATAAGCACATCACCACTGCGCAACACACACCTTACCTACATGTTTAGCCACCAAATAATGCGACCGCTTCAAACAGGATTGTGTTTTGTCATTTCTTAAGACACAGGTTTTCTAGATGTCGGGACTGCAGCTGATATCTGGCAGGCGACAGCTTTTTCATGCGTCTTAACAGGAATTTTGTGGTCTTAATGAGGATTTTTCCAGATGTCGGGAAAATTTCAGCCAACATGTCCAGAGTGGTCGCCCGACAACTCAGTGGGAGTCCCCGACAGCTTTAGGCTCTACCTACCTACCGACAATCGGAAACACCGCATTGATACTCCTATTCCTTACCACCACCCTGCAAGTCAATTACCGACACCCCCTTCTACAGAAGCTCAGTGTTGAAATATGGATATTTCAATACTACCGTTACAGACGCCTTTCAGCACTGTATCTCTGATCCGGTCCAAGTCGCCAAAATCTTTAGCAGTAGCCACGTAGTCGTCCTTCGACGCCATGAGCTATAAGATATGACAACGCTTACTTACGTCGTCACCCTTAAAGCACACATTAGCATAGAACGCATGACGTAGATCAAATATGGAGAAATGATTCTTAAATGGCTTTTCTTACTTTAAGTTCATCCATTTTGTATTTGGCCACGCCCACAGCGAATACGCGGGCACCCTTGTTTTTGACGTACTGCGCAGGCGCTCTCACTTGGTCGGTTGCCTTCCCGTCCGTCAGTAAGATGATAACCTTCAAGAAAATAGTTCTTTATCAGAAAGGCAGTATTTGTTAGTAAAGACGTCAGATATCCCTCTATATCACTTTTCATAAAAATTGACTGTTCCAAAATCACCCTGAGCAAAAATGGTCATCCCAGTTGAAGGTAAAAATTCCCCCAAAACATTTTGAAGGAATTAATGCCAAACTACTCGACCTGTGGTATGGAGTGAAATATACGACCTGTGGTATGAAGTGAAATATACAACAATGTATTTCTCAAATATCTGGGATATGGAGTGAAATATATATATATATATATATATATATATATATATATATATATATATATGAAATTATAATACCTTTATCATGTTAGTCCAGGTAACCAACAAGCATTGGTAAAAATTAATCTATCCTTAACCTTATCATACTATATATCATATTTCAATAATGGCTTTTGTCATCTTCTTGATTTGTTATGTTTGTTGCACTTTGTTTAGCATCTATATGATTGGTTATCATTTTCACTTTTGTTTCCTCATTGGATATCTCAAACCTGTAAATCTTGATAGAAAGTAGACAAATATTGTATACAACTCTTATTCAATGTAGGAGAATTGTCACCTTTGTCGCATCGTCACGTGCACCATTAGCCTTAGTGAACTCATTGTAAACCGCCTTTAGAGAAGATCCAGTCCGGGTTTGCCCTTTATTCATGAACTCAATCTTCTTGATAGCATTCAACACGGCCTATGTCGAAACATACCATTCGCATTAATCAATTGTAATAATTTAATCACAGAATTGTCTTCGCTATATCTGGGCATCACTTGCGACAGGGTTATCATCATCATCATGATCACCATCTCCATTAATATAATCACCTTCAAATTATCAACATCATTCCCAACATCACCATAACTACCACCTCTAAATTTATCACCATCAATATATACGAAAAAATAATCAGTATCTTCACCATCGACGTCAATATCATCATCTCTATCAGATCAGCATCAACATTACCAACATAAATATCGTCACCATAAACAGCTTCCACATCATCATCATCACCAACATCACTGCCACCACCAACGTCATCACCATCAATATCAACATGAACATCATCACTATCGTGACGATCCATGCCATCACCATCAACAGTAACATCATCAACCTCACCACCAACATCTTTAACCACATCAACAACAACAACCTCACCAACGATATCTTCAACATCATCATCAAAGAACCAAGGTCTTCCCAGAAATACACAATTGAACAAAGAATTCGTGACAGCTGCATACTATTGGCAACATTTATAAGACCTTGTATCAGAAGCCATCAAAGTACAAGTACCCCTCTGTCATTGTATTGGTTCATCTTGAATTCCGTTCTCATGTCTTTAGCGAACTGGTAGACGCCAATTCTGGCCTTGTTGGGTCCTATTTCAAACCCTGCTGCTAGCTTAAGGATGAACTGCCGCACTGAAGGGAAGTTACGTGTCTTGACACTCTTGGATCCATCCACTAAGAAATGGATGTCTGCCTTTGAGTGACAGGTGATCTCTGAAAGTAAGGTTTCCCGATTAGATAAACATGACAGTATTTTGGTCCGATCTAATCAAATGGTACAAACGGTGTGCGATAGAACAATGGTCAAATTGTGATAGAGGAGAAGACATGATTGCTTTAATTGATGGATTATCAATCTCTAACATTAGAAGCAAGATTCATACCGGGACCAGGAGGAGGATTCAAGATTCATACCAGGTGAGGGCGGGGGAGCCGGCGGTCTCCATGTAATTCCTACACGGATGTAGATGTGATAGCTCGGTCCACATCCCCACACGCGATTGGACGGCGAACTGACGTAGATCTGAGTAAGGCTTCCTCCAACCATTCGCCAGGCTGTTCCAAGAGGCGTCTGTGCAGTTATTCCTGAGGGGAAAAATAGTAAAACATTTTGTATGGGGTATCTATCAGGTGTTGCAATTGTGTTGCACACACACAAAAAAACGAAATGCACAATTCTCTAAACTGCACAGAAATGTTGTCGGGATTCCGTATGTGTGACCGGTGCAGGTATTTACAGTTCTGCATTAGATTCAAGAAAAAATGCAACAATTACACCATTAGATAAGTGGTTCTTACCGATTCGAATGAACACTTGTCCAATGGCGCTCACTCCCCACACCACGTTGTATCCAACACTGATGCTGACCAGGGAGCCCGTGACTTGGACCCAGCGTGTCCCAGCCGACCCCTTTCCTCCGTACGTACCGCTGCGGTACCAGATCGCACCGCTAGAGGTCACTCCCCACAGACCGGCGTATCCGATTGATACGTACGATAGACCACGTATGGCCGTTCCTCTCAGCATCGTCCACCGCGTACCTACAAATATGAAGGATAACCCGTTCAAAGCGTCAGTGACACATCGTTTATATTACTTAGCACTGGATGACCAGGTTCATTCAAGGTTTAGACAAGTGCCAGAGAGAAACTCTGATAGTAGAGCTCAGATGAATCGTGACAATCAAATATTCACACATTTACGCATGCAGATTTGTACACAAAGAACCCGTGCATGTATTAATGTTTTATGGCCTCTTCCTTGTCCGTCATATCCTGTCTACTGCTCTGTTGTACTATCATGTAACATCGTTATACAAAAATCGAAATTAACATACGCACCCGTTAGTTTTCCTGCGGTTACCCCGGTCCTGTAATAGACTTTGCCGGTGGTTGTCACGCCCCAGACGTAGTACCCTGACACGCACACGGACTTCAAGCCTATTCCTCTGATCTCTGTCCAGCCCGTGCCCTGCGGACGCTGTGCTGTGATACCTGATAAACACGATAATATTGCAAGTTAAAGATTTCATCAACCTACTCCAACAAACAAACAAGAAAACGAACAAACAGACAATCAAACGGACACTTGCAGTTCCAACAATAGTTATAGAAGGTAATTACGATTGTTATATAATGTAAGTTTACCCATTATACAAATTTGAAGTAACGACTTTGAAGACCGTTACTGTAGGCAAAACTGCAGGGAAAAATAATGCTGGGAATTTTTTATGTATTTCAAACAAGTTTAACTGTACCAATAAATTAACAAGATGATACAACGCTGTTGAAGATGCAACGCTGTTGTGTCAATCTTCCTAATTTTCCGAAAAGTCATTGCCAAGTGAAAGCAACCTAGTAAGTATATGCAAACGACATCCAAACGTAACGACGCAAATCAAGTAATTTCAGTTCAACAGTGGCTCTCTTGTGAAAGTAACCTGAACAATTGTACGTACCGATTCGGACATAAACCCTGTACTTGGCGGTGATTCCCCACACGATGCCCTTGCCAGAACTGATCTTTACAAGCTTGACGTTCCCGGACACTTTAAGCCAGGCCGTCCCGGGAGCTTTCTCATTGCCGTACGTGCCAACTCGGTAGAGGACCTCTCCGGCCGTGTTCACGCCCCAAACGCCACAAAATCCGATTGAAACGAACGACAACGACCCTTCTATCGGGTTCCAGCTCGTTCCTATGGTAAAAAAAATGAATTTCTAACAAAAATCGCCCAAAGTTTTGTTAAACCTATTATGCAGGGACCAAGCACTTTTAGTACCATCAATGTCTTCTGATATGGCAAATCATATACTGTATAACAATGAAGTTAAACAACGCATTCTTCTGCAAAGCAATAAGGAACTTATGTAGAGTATTATTAAGTGAATGTAGTTTTGTTTTTTGTCTTGATTATGCCAGACCCCCAATCTCTAACGTATCTATCGTTTGGGGGTCTGGTCAGATGGCTGGGGGCCAAAGGTCACAATTACAGTCATGCGCAGAGGGTCCATTTTAATTTCATAGAAATAGCCTTGTATAGCCTTGTTCAAAGTAGCTGTAGGAGGCCTCTTTGTTGGAAATGTTGGCGTTGTTGAGCTGGAATGGACAGGTAAGGGTTGTGGCTATTTTATTTAGTTAGAAAAATAGGGTTTTAGCCATGTTTGGAGTGTCCGGTACACTTTGAAATAGGTGTAGTTTGGATGCTTTCAGTTTCTGTGTAGGGAGGTCAAAGGTCATCTCACCATGTTTTGATAGAATCTAACCACTTTGCGCCGGTGAAAAATTGGCGAAACTCCTTAGATCGACACTTGAGAGGTCAGACTACGCTGCCAATGTGAGTTTTCCATGATCTAAACTTCAGGTAGGTGACTTTTGACAGCCGTTTTCGTATATGTTTACAATAGGAAGTATAGGGGCCTGTGAATGGTAGACCTTAGCCTAGAAGAAACTTTCTCAGCAGACTGCTGCCGTGGGAGGAGAAGCTGTGATTGATGGCCACTCACGCACACCATAGGTAGCCGACTACATGGCACCACAATTGGTCAGCTGGCTATTAACAATAGCGAATCATGGACAAGACACAGCTCAACAGTTTATCATTAACCAGTCAATTTCCAAAATGTCCATGGAGTTATTTTCCAAAATAACAGCAGAACTTGAAAGTGCATTGAGTAGTGTACCTAGTACCTCTGGCTGGCCTGCTTGTTAAACTGAGATATAGTGGTGGCAGTTCTACCTTTTAGATTTATTGTTATTGTTAGTGGATTCAAAAATAAAACGGGGGGTCTTTATCCAATCGGGGTAGGGGTGTAAATGGCTCCCTGCTGATCCTGCTGCTACTCCATTGGTGGAATCATAGCTCAGCATTTGAGCTGACTCGATAAAATTTCCCCAGCCATCTGACCAGACCCTCAAACGATAGATATGTTAGAGATTGGGGGTCTGATATCCAGGCTTATGTTCCACCTGCCATAAACTACATATGTTACGTGTATTTGAGTCCTATAATGGAAAACGCTGCAAGTATAGTTTTCCCCTCATTAATTGTGGAAATTATGTTTGAAGTTGCATAATCTGCTGCAGTACCAAGGTCACATACAAGGGAGCCCAAAATCGACCTTTACCTTTGTCTAACCAACACCTACCTACACACTAAATATCACCATAATCCATTCAGAGGTTCTTGAAGTATGCTGACTACAAAAATCCGGAAACACACGCACACACACACACACACACACACACACACACACACAAACACACACACACACACAAACACACACACACACACATAAAACACACACACACACACAGATACAGACTCACCCACAGACCCATCCAAAACTATACCTCCATAGCATGCCGAAAATCAATGTGTATATAACAGCCAACCCTGTAAGTAACAAATTGGAACATACCTTCTGACGGATATGTGCAGACAGCTGTGGCAATCTCGTCAATCTTCGTGGCCAGGGCATTGAAGTCGGTCAACTCGATCACGTTGTCCTGGTCATTGTTGGCAATCTGCAGGAGTTCCTTATGATCGAAGCCTCCCACTCCGATGGCGTACACTTTCACTCCGTCGGCGGCCAGGTTCTGAGCTGCCGCCGTCACGGAATCATAGGACTCTCCGTCTGTCAGCACGATTAAAACCTGTGGGAGTAAATAGATACATCCGTGTCTGTGACTGTCGTGATGAGGAAAGTAGAGTATACCGGTAGTACTGTATCTATACAGGGATGTCCTTGCAGCTCAACTGGCGTCAAATGCACAGCAGTTGAGCTCCTGGTTAAAATAGGGGTCTAACGCCCGAATTCGAAGAGCTGTTTTGAGCACGAATTACCCTGCTACTGAAACAGCAAGGAAACTTGCTAACCTATGTGCCATCAGATATTACTAGGTGAACAACAACAACTATATCTATGCACCTAATGAAATATCTTAACATTTCGGTACTTGCCTTCGGGACATTACCTCCCCTCCATGCTGCTTTCTGACGGACGAACTGCATAGCAGCCCCGGTCTTCGTGCCGCCTTTCTGGTAGGCGACGCTCTGTATGGCGCTCACGGTGGACGCCTTGTCCGCTTTGTCTCCCAGGTTAAACACCAGGCTGAGAAATGAATAGTTTACAAACATTCAGTACCAGACGTTAATCATAATCTGCCTCCCTGCCTAAGAAATCAAATGAAAGGAAGCCCGCGTAAGTGCCTAGGTCAGGAGCTTTGTGTGTTTTGTTGTTGTATTTTTAGTGATACTTGTACTTGTAATTTTTGCATAACATTCCGATCATAAAGTGAATACAAGTCCAATCTAGGACACAGCGGGGTAGCCAACGTTTTGCAGGTCCAATTAGAGGGGGGCTTCTAGGTTCCTCCATGTTGCCCGGCCCATGGCCCTAGACTCCACGGCCCAGGGCCCTAGACTCCACGGCCCAGGGCCCTAGACTCCACGGCCCAGGGCCCTAGACTCCACGGCCCAGGGCCCTAGACTCCACGGCCCAGGGCCATTTATATATATATGATATTAGTTTTAAAGCTATTGTTGTATTTTGGTCTCTTCCTATTGTATTGTTGACAGTCTGCCAATATCTTATTGCAGCATTCTTATATCTATATAAGTTGCCCTACTGCTATTCTGCTCTTACCAGAAAAGGTAAAAGGCCGGACACTCACTTTTTCCCGTCTGAGTACTGTACTAGACCAACCCTGGTGGCAGTCGAGCTAACGTCGAAGCTGCTGACCACATCGACACAAAACTGTTTCACCTTCTCGAAGTTTTCAGTTTTCACGCTGCCAGATCCATCCAGAAGTAGGAATAGGTCCAGTGGCGACTTACATTCTGACGACCGTAGATGTAGAAGAAAAGTTATGCAGCATAACTAACATCTATCTATATTATTGCACACGCACACGCACACACACACACACACACACACACACACACACACGGACTGACACACACAGAAATACACGAACACACACACACACATACACACACACACACGCACACACACACACACACACACACACACACGTCTAAAACAAGACATGTATCTCTATTTTTCATGGAGATAACAAAAATGGAAATTGCATCAAATGGTGATCAATCCGGTTACAACTGTCATTGCTGGCTTCAATTGTTAAATCGGATAACAGCCGCAATATCAACATAGCTGTTACTAGGTCATATCAATAACTTATATACATTTGACAATGTCATTGAAGTACTAGTATGAGAGACTATCAATTTTTTCTTAGTAAAACGTTTCCAAGTGATGATCATAAACTGACCTGTCGGACGGTCGCACTTGATACGCCTGGTTGGCAGACATTTACATATCTCGTTTCCTGATTTCCAAACTTCATTTTTCTGGAGAAAAAAAAGAAAAGAAACGAAAACATAATGCATTTTCAAAACGACCGTCATCGATAGTAGACTCTACTTTACAACTAGACTTGTATCCGTCACTTTGTGAGGAGAGTAAATAAAACCACGTACATCAGAGCCCACAAACTATCATCAAAAGGGGCTGGTTACTAGGCTTATTCAGTGGGCTTGTAAACATGGTTTCTTGACTGCATCGACAATGCGTTCGCTTCGCTCAATCGGTAGTTTATTCGGTGGTTATGGATTCATGGCCAGGTGACATGTCACCATAAACAAATCAATCATAGTGTAATAACGAAGGTTGATATCGGTTTACCAAACGATACCTGGTAATATGATCTACGCACTGGTTGTACAGTATGGGAGCAACCAATCTAACATGATTAACACTGTTGCTTGGAAGTTGTGATTTTGTATTCTATTTAGAATGGGACACACCTCATAAAGGTTTCCGTCCTTAGAGCACCCACAGCTGTTTAATGGTACGCATTTGGTGCCACTGAGCACGTAACCGTTATCACAGACACAGGACTCCACACAGTTTTTCGTACAGGGCCTCGGACCGGTTCCGGAGTCTGCGCATGTGCGAGGGCAGGCAGTGGCGCATTGGGAGTAGTGACTGTGAGGCTGACACGGTACCTCTGCGAAAAAGAAGGGGAACGAATTAACTGCCGGGACCAACCTGAAGCTGTGAAAATCCGATTCATTACAAGGTAAACTTGTCGAGGGGCACATTATTAATATTTTGGCAACGCCACAGTAATGTAGTCGATGAGGTATCTGCAGCACTAAGATCAAGATAAAGATAAAAAATAACTTTGTCAATGTCTTAATTCGGGTATTGCTTTTTGTAAATACGTTGTTGCACTTATGTCAACAAAAGGGTCAAAGATACTGATATGACTATAATTAACCTATCTGCTTTTCTCTACCATTTAGGTACTATAAGTTGGCATTCGGCAAGGTATCGTTAAGTACTAGTAATCCCGCAAAGCATGCTTTTTTCTGGGTACGTACCACAGAAACCACTCCTCCTCCACTGCCCTGGTTTTCCTCCTGCTGATACGCATGCGTCAGCGTAGGCCTGCAAGTTCTTACACAGCATGTCCTGGTCGCCCTGGGCCGCCGCCATGTCGAACACGCACGTCTCGACGTACTGCGACGGACTGAGAGTAGCGTGGCAACTCTGAAGAACAAAAAGTTGCTAATTTGTTGACAAAACAGAACGTAAACATGTTCATGTCACACTTTATATGCTCCACTCCCTCGGGCGCCAGAATTTCCTTACGCGTCGCGCAAGAATTTCCTTACGCTTCGCGCCAGAATTTCCTAACGCGTCGCGCCGGAATTTCCTTACGCGCCGCGCCGGAATTTCCTTACGCGCCCCAGCAGGATTCTAACCGCTCCACGACGCAGACCCTGCCCCCACCCCCACGCTCATACAGTGGACGATAAATTCCTTACGCGTCGCGCCAGAATTTCCATACGCGTCGCGCCAGAATTTCCTTACGCTTCGCGCCAGAATTTCCTAACGCGTCGCGCCGGAATTTCCTTACGCGCCGCGCCGGAATTTCCTTACGCGCCCCAGCAGGATTCTAACCGCTCCACGACGCAGACCCTGCCCCCCCCCCCCCCACGCTCATACAGTGGACGATCCCAGGTGGGTCAATGGTCACTACACTCATCTTGGCGAAAAACGAATAGTCATTTTATTTATAATGATAGACACGCTGTCATGACGTGAATTCCATCAGCCGATAACGAAACAATTTACTACATAAGCGACTGGTACACATGGAGTAAATTGGAATAGAAGTGCGCTTCTAAAGCAGTTAACATACGCGAAACGGTCCGTTTGGAGCTGTGAGGAGCCCGCACTTGGTCGGATGCAGGTACTTTTGCCGATCACCCGAGCTGATATCCTTGGAGTCAAAATTGTCCTGCGGTCTTGTGTCCGGGCAACTGGAATGGGCAGATTTCGCGAAGAGTTAACGTTGATCACGTACATATCGAACTCGCTGAAAACCTTTTCAAAAGGTCAATAGAGATAATTGAATGTTATAGTGTAACGTGTGACGTTTCTTAATGTAGGGACGATGACATTGAGTTTGGGCGATGGAGGCCATCTTCGTCCTTGTGCTGGATCTTAATCGTATAATCTTACATCTTAATACCGTTTGACACCATATATTAAGAGAACCACGATTTGTTCAAGTCTTACGTGTGGTCGTGAAGAGCGATCCAACTGTTGCCGTACAGAAGGGAGGTAGAGGCGACCTGTCCGTCCGGCATGAGGTTGTCGTCGTTCGGTTGGCCGTTATAGTTTCCGCACATTCCGCTCAGCTGGAGCATAAAATCATAGTGTTTAGAGACCCCATACCGCTCCACGAAACCAATTAGTCTTTTCATCACAAGTATGACACGCGGCACAAAGAGTTAACAAAAATCACCTGGAAATCTAAGTGAATCAGTACCTCTTTACGCGGACCGAGCACCTTCCCACCTCTAAACCCATCTTCACCAAAATCATTGTAATGTATTACTTTGATGATGATGGTCTAATGATTTGGCAGTCCGACCTACATATTGTAGTCCCCACTACCGCATGTAGCCTACCTGTCCTTTGTATGAGTCTGGAACTCTGATCTCAACACGCCGGCTCCCAAACGTCAGTGAAAAGCAGTGGCTTGTCTGGACCAGAACGTTCAAGCCGCTGATGGAGATGGCGACCTTTTGGTTCAGGCAAGCGGGAAGGCTTCGGCGGTATCCATTCACCTGAGGAAAAGGTCAGAAATTCAGTAGGGTTGTTCACTCAAGCTCTAAAAGTCTGGTTAAGAATCCCTAACAGGCCACAGTGTTGTGCTTATGGAATGGCACTTTGTACCTATTTCCTCACTTCACCCAGGTGAAAATGAGTACCTAGCTTCAGTTAGGGCCATCCTCTGGCCCCGCGTTTGAGGAGATCCACGTGCATCTTGGACAAGACAAGATATTCCGCCACAATGATAGAAAAGAGTTGGGGTTCATCTCGGTGTGAGTGGATCAAACCTTAACGTCTGTTCGTTTAGAGCTTGGACATACTGTATAAACAGGTCTGATGCGGATAAATGCGGTTTACCGGTAATGCAAAAAAACACCAAAAAAAAACACATACAATACTACATCGTTTTGGGTGAAATGCAGCTGCATTATTGAACTGGATACATATTTGTCAAATTAGTCGGTCAAAGGTTTTTGATGTTTCAAAAGTGCCTTCTGATGTGCTTAATGATACGTTGAACTTACAAGAACTTCGCTTCCGCTGAGAATCTCAATCTTGTACCCGTGCACGATCACCTCGACGTGGTCGCAGTACGCCACGCGTCGGTTCCAGCCGAGGTGAATGTTACGGACGGCCACCCTGAAGTCGGCGTGACGCACCAGGGTGTACTTGCACGTCCCTTGGAAGTCGTGACGACGATTGTCGAACGTGATGTAGTGAGGATCGCCCCATGCCACGCAAGTGCCCGCTACAAGTAAAGGTGAAGACAGAACGTATGGCTTTGACTAAGACGTTGATGATTATGATAGTGGACTACAAGTACTTCAAGTATCATCCATCATAAACGCATCACGCATCACATTGCAATGCGATAGGTGATGAATGAACAGCACCATTCGTTATTGGTGTATATTGGTATGTTGTGATCCAACGCATGCAGGTATATGTATCATCTTTTACAGGAATAACAATTACTTAGGCTCGTTCTGGACTACTAAGGCTGGACGTTTTTGCAATTCCACTTTATCAACATAAAACACAAAATGAACGATGAGAAAATAGCTACATTACGATATAGAGAAAGATAAATCCACGAATCGTAACGTACGTTTTTGTGACGGGCACGTCAGTTGACCCAGACATGGATGTGGTTCTGTAAAAGATATATCATAGCTATAGTGTTAAACTTTGATCGCACAAAGTGACCTATGTTCGTGCGAGATATCAGGAAAATCAGCGAGATTCATTTCATTATTGGAATTCATTATCTTAATGTGCAGACGCTTGCGCTTAAAGACAGCTATCTGAAGAAAACACAACCATTGGAACAAATCATATCATAATCTGAGTTATCTGACAGACGCACTGAAAGACAGACACACTGACACACACGAACACACAAATAGAGAGAGAGAGAGGGAAACGCACGCACACACAAACAAACAAACAAACAAACAAACAAACACAAACAAATTTAAATAAACACACCTTAACGCTATCCCATACATATACCTTGGCGAATGTAACAACAGCAAGGCGTGACCGTGCCACTTGGGTAGAGCTATTCAGGCCAATTATCAAAAGATCTTAGCAACCAGCCACCAATAATCAACATTTCGATCATGATCTCGAGTTAAGATGTTTGCAAAACAGCAAACCGAAAACATAACCTTCTGACGAAGGTGAATAAAAAGAAAACACTCTCAGAGAAACCGCATGTCGGGTATGTCTTTCCGCTAACAACTATGTGACAATGCTCCTCTATATAGTCAGCAAGGCAAACATGAATTTGGGCATATCGATTTCTTAACTTGAAAAACATGAAACACGACATACGTGAAGGTTGTGGGTTCAAATCATCTGAAAAGAGTAACAACAATGTTGTTAGAAATTCATAATTTATACCAACAGACAACAAACCAAACGTTTGGAACACGCCATATGTGAAGAGGTGTTGGTAAAAATAATTCACATGAAAAGAGAACCAAAGAATAATACAACAGAAACTAAAAGGAAAACAGAATTCATATAGATGAATCTGCTAGGAAAACGTATTGGTAAATTGGGACACATCTTAGTATATCTTTAAGATACCTCGCTGTGATCTTAATTGGCTTTGTGTAATTCTTTATTTCATTATTGAATATAGGGCCGCCGAACACCGGCCAGTTCCTGTGGGGGGAGGCTAACACAGTCTCGGATAGCGGAGTTTAAAAAAAAACAGATCTAGACTAGGAAACTGCATATCTTTTGACGACAAAATGTCTTTGAACAACGTCCTACCATTGTCACAGTATCTCCATCCAATGCCAAGTTTTTCAGCACCGAGGGCTGGTAGAAGGGAACACCACGGGTATTTTGCGTAGTAGGACGTACATTTGTCGTACGTTTTTCCCCGATAAGTGAAAGGGAAAATGCAATCTGGAAAAAACGAAAAGGTCCAATAGGATGACAGTGGAAGGTAAGAAAACCGGTTAAAAAGATCCACGGGACGTTTCTCCAATATGGTTCTTGTACTTTGATCTGTTATCATTATTTCTTTACGTTTGTATGTTGATACTAATAATACACTATGCAATGTGAATTGTGTTGTTTTAGTTGCTTATACCCCGAGGAGACTCACCTCTTTATGACTAAGGGGTTGGAATAAAGGAATAAATGGAAAGGAGTGTCCGGCTACTAATTTGAAGCACCAGTTAGATTCTTCAGACAAGAAAAGGTAATGTGATTTGAGGATGACAAGTATTTTCTTTTACTCCTTTCTTAAACCGAGGTTAACCTGTTACACGTCAATAATGTGCATTACTTGATAGTGCTTATTCAATTTCAAAAGCATAAAAAAGTTAAAACGACATACTTGCTCCGGGGGAATGCAATTTGAGCTCATCTGAAGAAAAAAAAGAAGAAGAAAATAGTGATACATATGTGAAACACATCAACAGAAAATAGGCCACATGCGGAGTATACTTTATCAACAGAACACGTTTGTCAACACAACAGCAAATGGAAAGCGGCGACAGGAAAAACAAAGTCGAGAGGAAGTCGTTAGAATAGACCTATGGTAATGGAAAGAGGTTTGTTAGAATAAACAAAAAATAATGGATCGGGAAATAGATGAGTAGGCCACGCTTTCAATAGTTCAAATGTTTGTATTAGAAATGCAATATAATGTTGATAAAGTGCGGAAGAAAATGATATACATACCATTGGACAGATTAATGGGCATTAAATGGTGATACGTCCTACAAAGAAAAATCATGGTACATTTTCAGAAGAACTAAGATCATCAAGAATTTACCTCTGTCACACTTTTTCCAACCGGAGCCACTGACGTAGTTCGAAGTTTTGGAACACCAGGCATAGCTCCATCCAGCATGGCTACAGGACACGTACGATTTCCCTTTGTACGTCCATGGGAAAACGCACTCTGAAAAACGAAGCAATGACAAAGAAGCGTAAGGAAGGCAACAGTAAACCAAACAGCACAGGCAGGTGACAAGTTGCCTACCCGAGGCGATGTCGAACAAAGAGCACAACTATAATGTTACCTTTAAAGTTAACAATTCTTTACTATATAGCAAGTATATGACAAATGAAAGTTCAATATATCAACACAGATCTGAAGAACCTCACACCTTCGATAAATGATTAGTTTCTCATGAACAATCAAAAGCATGTCCTAATTTCAATATTCATGTACGATAATGTTGACATCACTCGGTCAATTCTTTGTTAGTACAATGACTAAAAACTGTAGCGCAGCATACAACAATAATTATCAAACTAAGTTAGTAAGAACATACAAACTACAAATTTTACATACTAGCCAGCAAGGCAAATATTGAGTTGGGCATATCGATTACTGAACCCAGAAAATAGTCAAACACTACAGACCTGAAGGTGTCGGTGGAGATTGTTGACTCAAATCAACTAAATAAAATAACAACAATGTGGTGATGATCATGAATACATGCATTTCTACCAATAGACAACACACGAAACGGTTTTAAAAGACCATATGTGAGGAGGTGTTCGTAAAAAAACGATTACACATAACAGAACACGTATGAACATGACACCAAAGAAAAAAGACACCTGTGACTAAAACAATAAGGAAGAACAAAATTCCCAGAAACAAAACTCCAAGGAATAAGGTATTGGTAAGATTTGGACACATCGCAGTAAGACTCTTATACATATATAAATATGGAAACAAAAAGGTCCATTTGCTAGCGACAAAATGTCTTTGAACAACATCCTACCATTGTCACAGTATCTCCATCCAATGCCAAGTTTTTCAGCACCGAGGGCTGGTAGAAGGGAACACCACGGGTATTTTGCGTAGTAGGACGTACATTTGTCGTACGTTTTTCCCCGATAAGTGAAAGGGAAAATGCACTCTGGAAAAAACGAAAAGGTCCAATAGGATGACAGTGGAAGGTAAGAAAACCGGTTAAAAAGATCCACGGGACGTTTCTCCAATATGGTTATTGTACTCTGATCTGTTATCATTATTTCTTTACGTTTGTATGTTGATACTAATAATACACTATGCAATGTGAATTGTGTTGTTTTAGTTGCTTATACCCCGAGGAGACTCACCTCTTTATGATTAACGGGTTGGAATAAAGGAATAAAGGGAAAGGAGTGTCCGGCTACTAATTTGAAGCACCAGTTAGATTCTTCAGACAAGAAAAGGTAATGTGATTTGAGGATGACAAGTATTTTCTTTTACTCCTTTCTTAAACCGAGGTTAACCTGTTACACGTCATTAATGTGCATTACTTGATAGTGCTTATTCAATTTCAAAGCATAAAAAAAGTTAAAACGACATACTTGCTCCGGGGGAATGCAATTTGAGCTCATCTGACGAAAAAAAAGAAGAAGAAAATAGTGTGATACATATGTGAAACACATCAACAGAAAATAGGCCACATGCGGAGTATACTTTATCAACAGAACACGTTTGTCAACACAACAGCAAATGGAAAGCGGCGATAGGAAAAACAAAGTCGAGAGGAAGTCGTTAGAATAGACCTATGGTAATTGGAAAGAGGTTTGGCAGAACAAACAGAAAATAATGGATCGGGAAATAGATGAGTAGGCCACGCTTTCAATAATTCAAATGTATGTACTGTATTAGAAATGCAATAAAATGTTGATAAAGTGCGGAAGAAAATAATATACATACCATTGGACAGAATAATGGGCATTAAATGGTAATCCTTGCTACGTCCTACAAAGAAAAAGCATGGTACATTTTCAGAAGAACTAAGATCATCAAGAATTTACCTCTGTCACACTTTTTCCAACCGGAGCCACTGACGTAGTTCGAAGTTTTGGAACACCAGGCATAGCTCCATCCAGCATGGCTACAGGACACGTACGATTTCCCTTTGTACGTCCATGGGAAAACGCACTCTGAAAAACGAAGCAATGACAAAGAAGGGTAAGGAAGGCAACGGTAAACCAAACAGCACAGGCAGGTGACAAGTTGTCTATACGAGGCGATGTCGAACAAAGAGCACAACTATAATGTTACATTCAAAGCTAATAATTCTTTCCTATATATTAGCAGGTATGACAAGAAAATCTCAAGATACCGAAACAGATTTCAACAACCTCATACCTTCCTTAAAAGATTAGATTGCAACGGTGTTTTATCGGGGTCCATACAACCGTGATGATCACAAAGCTAAGTTAATGAGAGCACATATGATATATTTACAAACCGAAATAATCACGCCTTCAATAAATGATTAGTTTCTCATGAACAATTAAAAGCATGTCCTAATTTGAATAATCAGTGTACCATAATGTTGACATCACTCATCAGTCAAGTCATTTTTAGACTACGCACCTTTTGTTTATATTTGTTATGTTTTAGAGTGAAATATATTATTTTTTCCTCAGGCCTTGTATTCTCCTGTAATTTCAGTTGAATCAATTCCAATCCGTCATTCTTGGGCCAAACACCCTGAAAAAAGGCAAATACCTCCAGACGTAACTTTTCTTAACGAAAGTTTGAAACGACGCCATATACCTCACTGTTTAGTTGCGCCCTTGAAAACCATTATTTTCCCATGATAATTCTGGGCCAATCTGGAGACTTCATGAGTAGGACAGCACAAGTAGGGTCTAAGCTCTCCCAATTTGGTCTACGTATGAAATTCCAAACATAATTACTAACGTGTTATAAATGTTTAACATGAAGTATTCAAATGGGACCCTTTCGTCTTGATAAATGGTAGATTGCAGATTGACTTACCAGTACTCCGTACTTCCTCCAATTGTTTCTCAGCTGAAATTCGAACAAATACAAGCTGAACATTTTAGCTTGAAAGTCCATCTGTGTTGGTAGAAATCATTCTTAAACAAGTTTTAACTGTAATTTCCAACACAAGAATTGGACTTACCCAAAATTTTCGACTGTACGACGAGGTAGGCTCTGGAACACGAATTGGCGCAATTCGAGACACGAATTGCGCCACGTAGAGGCGCAAATCGTGGCGCGCATATCGCCACCAGGGGGCTAAACTCGAGATCTCGAATTCGTCCACCCGGAAGGGGCAACGCGAAGCCCGCAATGTAACGTTACTGACATCATGAGTTACGTAACTATATGTCCAACCAGTGGTGGCAGCGAAGCGCATATTTACGAAACACGGACCCGAGTATCGTCTTGCGATTTAGCAATTCTGTTAAAATTAACTTAAAATACATTGTAGTCAGCAATCGTTGGTTTGTTAATCACCGTTATATCAATAACATTCCGTTTTATTTTTCTTTCACAGGACTTGCTTACGGGGCTGACAAATCGCTGACGCATTTATAGTGACAAAAATAGTGCTATAAGACGCAAGAATGAGACAATATGTGTTCTTAGTGTCAAGAGAACTTGAAAAATCTACCACTGAAAGCACAAAAAAAAAGATTAGTCCAATTTTGTCTATTTGTGAATTTGCTGCAAACTATGTCAGCATTAGTCTATGATTGTCGATTCAAATCCAAAATGGCTACCACGCAGCAAATGTGATGCTATCCCAGCATTCTTTGCAGTTTGTAAGCAGACTACTAAAAGTATTTCCCAAAACATCCGAATGTTAACGAAATTTACAAAGGTCGTCAGGTAAGTTAAAAATAAGGCGATTGTAGAAAAGCATTGTTAAAAAGTAAATTATACGCCTTCAACCCACCGTAACCCATTCCGCAAGTAGATTTGTATGTTTTTTTAATGTTCTATATAGTTAGTAGTAGATTTCGGCATTTTTCATAACGTTTTCCAATTTACTAGTAGCATGAAAGTTCATCTGAGTTGGTAAAAGTCATCATGAATTAAGGGCTAAACTCGTTTTCCTGATTTGTTAATTATTATTTTTATCTTACCTCATCGCTTGTCGTGTGTTGCTATAGGATGTTTTGATGCTCTATATGCAGTTAGCAAGATATTGATAATTATTACTTTTGAAACATGTTCGTCGTAAAATCTCGAATGTTTTCGGAAATAGTCGGCTCGTACAAACTGCAATGATTTCTGGGATAGCATCATATTTTCATGGTCGCCATTTTGTTTGAATTTTTGTTCGTTGTGGTGAATGTCTACGTAGTTTCAGTCTGATTTATCAGACCCCGAATTTAGTGTAATGTTCGCTTTATTGAACTAGTTCTATCTGCCGTTAGCAGAGTAGCTTCAGCAGGAAATATTTGCCATGGTCGTGAATAAAGGATGTATTATCTGTACAATCGATTCTGAAACTGGAGCAAAGAATGTTAGTAGTAACTTATAATTAGAACACACACGATCCCATTCTTGCCACTATTTTGTCACAATGCATTTGTATCAATTTGTTATTATTCTCAGCCCCGTAACCAGGTCCTGTAACAGCAAATTAAACGGAATGTTATTGACATAAACGATTATAAACAAAGCAACAATTGCTGGCTGAAATTGTTACCCATACTCGATATGCACTTCGCTCCACCTCTGGTTGGACGAATATATTTACTCCTTGGTCTGTGCGTGTTTTGTATTACGATTAGCTGACTACAATACATCGTAAGTTAAACATTAACAGAATGGCTAAATCGCGAGCCGTGTTTCGTAAATATGCGCTTCGCTGCCACCACTGGTTGGACATATAGTTACGTAACTCATGATGTCAGTAACGTTGCATTGCGGGCTTCGCAATGCCCCTGCCGGGTGGACGAATTCGAGATCTCGAGTTTAGCCCCCCGGTGGCGCTTTGCGAGCCATGTCAGTGCCGGTTTTGTATTACGTTTCGAGCTACCGCTTCCGCGTGGACGAATTCGAGATCTCGAGTTTAGCCACCTGGTGGCGATATGCGCGCCACGATTTGCGCCTCTACGTGGCGCAATTCGTGTCTGGAGTTGCACCAATTCGTGTTCCATGGCCTACCTGGTACGACACCAGTCTTTGTCAAGGAGTGAGCAATCCACCGCTGGGGTAACGTCACGTTATGCAAATAGCACACGTGACTACGTGAGCAGTGGATCATAAGTAGCGGAAAGTCTGTGGCACCCGCCGTCTCTGTTGAGGAATGGTTGTAGGGCCCTGATGTAAATTTCTACCAGCCCAACCCCTACCTACCATCCACGTCTGGGACGTTTACACCCAGCTGAAAACTACGAACCGCTACAAAAGCCCCGGACCAGACGGCATCCCCCCACGCATTTTGAAGGAATTTGCATGTGACTTGAGCAGCCCACTATGCGATCTGATCAACTCGTCCTTCGGGGAAGGACTGTAGTTCCACGCCAGTGGAAAGAAGCCAACTTCGTTACCCTACCCAAAACTTCACCGCCGAATATAGAAGAACTAAGGCCAATTTCACTTTCTGCCCACCTGTCAAAACACTGTGAACGCTTTGCTTCTTCCTGGATCTCAAGCGATATATCCTCAAACCTAGACCCACGACAATTCGGCAGTAGGAAGAACAGGTCAACAACGCATGCGTTGGTGAGTTTGCTGGACTTTCTATTCAAGTCAACCTCAGTGCCAAACTCTGTTTGCACACTTTGACAGATCCAAGGCCTTTGACAGGATAGATCACCCTACGGCAATCAGATGTATGCCAGACATGGGAGTTCGCCCAGCCCTGACACCATGGATTAGCAGTTTCATCACAGACCGTCGACAAAGAGTCTGCTACCAAGGCAAAAGCTCGGACTGGCTGTACCTCACTTGTGGCGTTGCACAAGGCACGATACTTGGACCTATAATTTTCTTATCAGTGATCGACAGTGCACTGCGTGACGTCATCAACCGCTGGAAAAATGTTGTTGTATACTGCACCGGCATGGCACTCTTCACTGACAAACGAGCAGTCAGAGAATCCAAAAGAGAGCATGCAGGGTCATCCTCGGATCTCTATACACAGGCTACACCTCTGCCCTGTCCACACTAGAATTAGGCACACTGGCAGACCGTCGGACCTCCATCTGTACCACCTTTGCCCACTCACTTCTACGATCGGACTTCCGCGACTGGCTCCCTCCATCCAGGCAACACATCACAGGACGTACGACACGCAGTTCCGCGAAACTAGACATTCCACTGTGCCGAACAAATAGACACAACAAAATCAGCTTCTGCAGTTCCAAAAAAGCCGCTAGGGGGTCCAAATCTACAGGACATATTTTCCTAACAAAGAGCTATCCACCACTTAAAAATCATGACTAAAGCATGTTCAGAAGACGAGATTTGAAAAGTGAAAGTTCCCCTGCAGTACCATAGAAAGTCGCTAGGGGGCCCAAAATCCAATCATTACAAGGTCTCCCACAGACCTACCCACCTACAAAATATGAAGACAATACATCCAGGCATTCTTGAGTTATCGTCCCATGGACTTTCACATTCCTGTACAATTCCTAGAATTCTTGCAATCTGCACACAATATAGTATAAAATTTGGCTCGCCCCTGAGGCGTCGCCCAAAACTATCCGATACCATATCTTGTACAACTATTGAACACCTGACTAGACCATTGAACCGGGTTCAGATCTTCTGACGACATGTATATAGTTTTGACACGCATATACTGTAGTGATATTGATGAATCGATATAATCTTACATGTACGCAGTTACGCACCATATTGATGTTTTTAAAATACGTGTAGGGAGAATTTATGTGAACACGCATATGAGAAAAAATGCCATGTAGTGAAAAAATTTAACGTTTGCGGTTTTGAAAATAAATTTTGATGTTATGGACCGAAAATGGAGCCAACATGTAAATGCAACAAAATTCAGGCTTGTTAAAGCCTGCAGGCTGTGTGAATAAAGATCAATTCAATTCAAATGGCTTCCTTGATTCCATTTGCAAAGAAGTCCGGCTAAAAACCCATCACAAAGGACCCGGTTCAACGAGCACAAACGCCCAAGTTCAACCACCTCAGAAGTCTCACAGCACATACACATAGAATCCCCTGGACATTCAGTCTCACTGGATAAAGTTAAAATCTTGGACACTAAGCCGGACTGAGCCACAGACTTTCCGCTACGTATGATCCACTGCTCACGGAGTCACCTGTGCTGACGTCATCCCAGCGGTGGATTGCTCACTCCTTGACAAAGACTGGTGTCGCACAGTCGAAAATTTGGGTAAGCCCAATTCTTGTGTTGGAAATTACAGTTAAAACTTGTTTCAGAAAGCTGAACATTTGTTTGATTTTTTATTTAGTAAGGTTCACTACAATGCTATCCCAATTGTAATGTGATATTTGCACCCTCGAAATTGTCTACCAATATTGTAGACTCAACTCGATAGCATATTCAGTAAAATATATGAGAGAGACGGGCAATGCGATAACTAGTATAACAAATGTTTGTGAGTTATTATAATTACATACCATGTATTTCTTGAGCATGTTCCGTCCGATATCCTTCTCTCCATTCTTCCAAAGTATCCTCATCTGTAGATTGAGAAATTCCCATCTTAGATGAATGTCGTGATCCATACGTTCACACCAACCCTTATCACCACCAGCTGTTTCAAACCCCTTTATCTAATTCAACTCAGTTACAAGTTAAATAACAGGACATGAGCAACAGGACACGTCCATTTTAACCCCTTTCCACCGTACGAATGATACATACAAATTATCATCAAAATAATAATAGAAAAATTGATACATAATGATGCAACTATATGAACTACAAATACATACCAGTACAATACATCAAGCACCAAATATTTTATTGGATTTAGAACCGAATATCATGAAATTAGTTTGAATCGCAGCTTGCCATTATATAACTATTTACAGAAAGTAACCACTCTGGAGAGAGATGGAAGGCCAAGATGCTTTCAAAC
The DNA here is from genome assembly GCF_035083965.1 of Branchiostoma lanceolatum. NCBI lineage: Eukaryota > Metazoa > Chordata > Leptocardii > Amphioxiformes > Branchiostomatidae > Branchiostoma > Branchiostoma lanceolatum. The sequence goes on along the minus strand of NC_089723.1, from coordinate 20,456,587 downwards.
TTACCGACTCCATCCACCCAGGGCTCCTGGTCAAGATTCACAGATATGCCTCTTTCGTGGTTTTCATCCACCCAGAGCTCATTGTCCTTTTGGTACTCCCCCATAGATGCTCCGTTATTTTCAGCATCTTTGGAATAAATGAAACAAAGTAACCACCTGAACATATTCAAGTTTTGCAACATGGCATCGGTAAAAAACTAAATGAACATTGAGTTATGCGCCTTCTCCCGACCTTTCTGAATGAAAAAGATTTTTACCACTGCAACATTGTCCTTCACTGTACTGTAATAAGACAATAAAGAACACGTTCCGTCTAAATATATCACGGAAAAGCTCTGTAAACGGATTAAAAGCTTGAGACATGAAGTAATGATGATTGTTATAATGTAGACTACTTAAATAAATAAAAATCAACGGAAAAGCTTAAATCTTCTTCCCGGAAGGAAAGACGGTATTTCTTTTGCAGGCGGTAATTGAGATATGACTGTGCTGATTTACGTTTGACGAAAAAGATAAATGTAAGGCTAATCAAGCTTTTCTGTAGCTTCTTTTAGAAATATAGGTGAATTTTGAAAATATAGATGAATGGAATGATAGAAGTGAAATAACCGAATTCATCCATGTAAGACTGCTTTTCAAGTTCATCAGCCCTGCCTTTGTCCTCTTCATCAATGAGCTCTAAAAGTAAGAGAGATCAACATACATCGTGACTAGTCACATTGTATCCATCTGTCTTCCAAATACCACGGCCATAGCAAGTAAAGAACGAAAGTCAAGTTATAAAAAGGAAGTTCCTCTACTTACAGCTGCAGCTTGAGTTATAGTTGTAAATAAACACACACACACACGCACACACGGGCACACACACACACAAAACAGACACGCACGCACATGCAGAGAGAGAGGGAGAGAGAGAGAATTTTACAGTAAGCGATACCCCGTTTTCTAATAGAGACTGAACGGAAAGAAATATAAATACCTTCAATCTCTTCGAGAAGACCCTCCATTTGTTGCGGCAGTTCATCGAGCTGTTGGTCCTCTGCAGGCATGCTCTTGGCTTGTGGTACAAAGGAAAAAAAAATGTTTAGTCAATGGATTGTTTCTTCGGATTTCTTTTGCTATCAAACGTATCGGTCAACAGTTTCGGCCAGTCACTCAGCTTCAGTCAGCTGTAGTCTTGGCTTGGCAGTGCCTCTCATGGATGAAACGTATGCATACTTAAACCTACACTTTTAAAATTTCATTCATTTGTCCAGTATGTACATAACAGAAAGTCGACTGTAAGACAAAACGAAAAAATCCATCAATAAATTTGTGACTTCCCTTGACGCGTAACTTGTTTTAGATCACTGACAGCTTACCTGGATGGGCCCATCCAACCAGGAGTGCCAGCGCCAGGACAAGCGCGAAGTGACAAGTCATCTTCAACACCTGCACTGCTCCTATAGATAATGATGATAATAAAGAAAAATGTTATTTTGGTGATATAAGCGATCGGTGTCCAAATTTGTCAAACATGGTTATTCTATTAGGAAAGCACTTTATTTTAAGACATTGTCAGTGGTCTCAGCTTAGAATCTTTTATTTCTTATATTTCCTACTTTTACAAACTAGAAAGTATCATTTCTAGTTTATAATTTTGTTGTCTTTGATATAGACCTAGAGATGGTAATTGGGATCCAACGCTAAAACTTCTTTCTTGGTGCTAATTGGTTTTACTTAGACCCCCATTCCACTTGGACGGCGCTCTCACCGCGCTCTCAAGGCGACCTAAAATGGTCCAGAGCGCCGTGAGAGCGCCGAACTCCTGAAAAACGTGCTCAAGTGGAATCTCTACGGCGACCCGTGCGCGCTCTCAGCGCGACCAAAATGTCAAATGTCAGCAACTTTTTAAAGATTTCACAGGTCACTTAACGAATTCCGGAGATAAATAACGAATTTTTTTTAACGTTTTGTGTGCTTTGTTGTCTTCTCAGTCATACCTTTACCTCTTGCATCATATTTGAATGATAAAATCAAGGGGAAAACAGATTCAATTTTAGTCGCTGCACGGTCGCTCAGTGTGTGTCTTAAGTGATATATGTATGTTCAACTTGTTTTTTCTGTGTTGTCCGTCATGTAAACTGTTTGCAATAAACATATTTAATCATTCTACGTTATAATAGAAACGTAAACCACAGAATTTTGGAGCACATTTTGAACCACTGACAATAAAACTTGGAGGGAATTTAATTTGAATGGAAGCAAGTACTTGTAGTTATTCGTCAATTTGTATTACCCACGAGGAAATCTATGATTTGACTACAAAAATTCCCAGAAATTCAAGATACACCACTTCAAGAATGAAATTTGTTTGAACTACAGTTAAGACCATTCAATCCTCATAGAGCGCTCGCTGCGATCCTTGAGCGCTCGCTGCGGCCCTTTGATCCCACCTTGGGCGCTCTCACGGCGCTCTCACGGCGCTCACCGCGTTCTCAAGGCGCTCTCACGGCGCTCACCGCGCTCGCTCCGCGCTCTCTCGGCGCTCGTTTATTGATCGCCATCCTCGGCGCTCTCACGGCGAAGGTTTTGAGCATGTTCAAAACCATCGCCGAGGTGACGGCGCGCATGGCGCTCTCGCCGCGCTGTCGGCGCTCTCACGGCGCTCTCGCCGCGCTGTCGGCGCTCAATGGCGCTGTCGGCGCTCTCACGGCGATCTGGCCAAAAGGAGGTCGCCGTGAGAGCGCGGTGAGAGCGCCGTCCAAGTGGAATGGGGGTATTACTGGTTTTATGGTTTTTCATTTATGTGTGTTAAGTACTTTATTTTTTCGTGCCATTGATTTCCTTTGTATTGTCTTTTTTGGAAGAACAATAAAGAATGAAATTAAAAACAAAAGGAAATCGGTAACATTGTGTCTCTTGTATGTACTAATACCAAATGCAAAATTACACACACTCAGTTACTGCCATCCAGACTTCACGCGTAGGTTTTCGCCTTGCAGTTTTTGCCAATCTTTAGAACATAAAACCAATCATATTACGACATCGTTTTGCAAATGCCGTAAGGTATAATTCAATGTTTCGATGAGGAATAACTATAATGTAACTTGACTTGATTCCAGCATAACCAGTTGGCTAGGTGAACAATGTTTGATCGACAGTATAAATCCTGGGAGTTGCCAGCAGGACTTTACAAAACATCTGGGTGTGTTGGCTAGCCCTGGGGTTGGGTCATTGCCCTTTCATTCCGCCTCAATAGTGAAAAGGTTATCAACATTTTGAAATGGAAACGCCTACCTGTGGCGAAAAGATAGACTAAAATCTAGAGTATTTCAAAATGTTTTTCTCAATATTTCAAAGAATATGACGGTCCCACATAAGTCATCCTCGATATATCATTTATTGGCTGTAGCTTGGACAAATTAATGGGCGTGCGGATGGCATGTGGAACATTTTAAAAGTTTGCATGGCGCGGGACGAGCATCTAACACAACAGAACAGCCTGGGGAGGGAATTAGTGTCAAAGATGTTTATCGTGAAAACAAAGACGCAAAATGTGTGACAAGGTCATCTACATTTTGGCGACGCCTCAGGGGCGAGCCAAATGATATAGTATTGTGTGCAGATTGCAAGAATTCTAGATATTGTACAGGCATTTGTCCAGGGGTATACGGTATGTCGCCTGTAATGGTGTAGTATTGTGTGCAGTTTTGGAGAATTCTTGGAATTTTAAAGGCATTTGTCCAGAGGTATGTGTTAACAGGAATTTATAGCCAACAGGAATGTTGGTATGTTTGTGTCCTGGGACAGAAAGGTATTTCTGCCCATACACCTAATGTGATTATAGTAGACTTGCATTGAGATCGTTCTTATTTATCTGTGTGGAGCACTGCGTCTTGAATTGGGATTGTTCTTATTCGTCATGTGGAGCACTTCCAGAGGTACCTCCATACAAAGCATTGAAGGACAAGGTAAAAGCCAATCCATATTGAGAAGTTTAAAGACATTCTATATGCGTTTATTGATTTGATGACAATGTGCCGATATAGTTTTATCAACATTCGGTAGAGGTGCTTACAAAAATGGTAACGTTGTATGTTACTGTACCTTTATCTGCTTTCATTGCATGTTATATTTCTTGTCAGGCAAAAATTCAGTCTGAAGACTGGGATATAGAGTTGTCCACCCTCTCGGGGCGTACTCAAATCCTTCAACATACACCAGGCTTATATGTATTTGTGTTATGTAAGTTTTGAATATTTGTTTGAGTGTGGTAGTAGGGACTGGTCCACATGTATGTGTGTCATTACTAATGAGTTTTATGTTGTGAAATGTTAGTTCTAATGAATGTGGCTTTAGAGATGTGTAGGATTTATCCTTAAAGATAACTGCAATACACGGAACAGAGGCTTGCCCGGTAATGAACACAAGACACTGGTTCAACGCTGCCGAGGAGTGAGGTTAAAGAATCTTGTAGACATAAAGTCTGAACGTCACTGAAGACCCTACCCTACTCTACTCTACTCATGATTTACGCCCTGTTCTGGCCTTTGTTATTTACATGTTGTAGTTACAGGTTCATAACCCCATGGCCTATTTGGTGCTTAAATATGTAGAACTGCTAATGGAAAAAGGCTTAACAGAGTTGTGACCTGTTTCTGTTATCAGCTCCTGGTTTAGTTAGATATACAAGTCCACAGTACCTTTGGTCCAATTGTTCTTCGCTTACACAGACCCACCGACTCCCATTCTACCATCCTGGCAACCTGGCCCCCCAGCCCGGTATAGTGTGTATACCGTGAAAGGAGAAATGTTCGCTGTGGTCTTAAAGTTTGCTTTTTTTGTGATGACCTCTTTAGTGATGAGCTTAAAACAACCACCAGCATTTCTTCTTCCTGCATACACCTCCTTGTATCAACCACACACTTCAACAAAAATGCAGATTACTCTGCATGATCTATCTACTGCAAAATAAAACCTTTGCAAACATATCCAGTTTTACCGTACCTGATATACGATGTACCTGGTTTGTGGGTCCTGTGTGTAGACTGTTTAAGTGGAAACCTGACTCAACTTTTCTTTGTCAACAATCCCAGGGTGTTCCTCTCATCGCTGTACAGTTGAAATGTCAAATCTGGTTATTTTGGTTCCTATGGTTTATTACAATGTGGTTGCTAGGAAGGAATTATTATCAGATGGTTACCATCTGGATTTGTTGGAATGCGGATATAGAGATGTGTATCAATTGGAGACAGGAGTGTCTCTTGGGTCCATCGGAATGAGAATGTTAATCCCTTGCATACCTTGGATTGTGGATGTAGAGATCTGTATCAGTTGGAAGAAGAGAATGTCTCTTGGGACCATCGGAATGAGGAATGTTGTCAACCATTGGCATGTGGCTAGCTGGTATGTGGCATGTGGCATTGGCATGTCACAGGCAAGCAAATATGCGTTGCATTTCATGATGGGCAATGTTGAGCCTGGATATGATATCTGCGCTGCTATGGCCTTTGTTTAAAGTGTTGTTATTTACATGTGCTTGTTAATTATGGGTGTGTATAAAGGACATGTGGTGTATATGTTGGGCCACAGTTGGGGTTCATTGGACAGTTTGAAATATTTTATTCACAAGTTTACGTACAAGTTTGACTTAAAACGTTTGACAATGTTCTTTTCAATGTGTTTTATACGCTGTCAATCACTGTTTGTGGTTTCATTCATTTTCAAGCAAATGTTGTGTGATTAGATTAGATTTCATCCATCTCCAAGCAGATGTGTGTTTCGATCTATTCACCTCCAAGCAGATATTGTTCAATTCGATTTCATTCATCTCCAAGCAGATGTTGTGTGATTAGGTTTCATTCATCTCCAAGCAGATGTTGTGTGATCAGCTTTCATTAAACTCCAAACAGATGTTATGCGAGTTGATGTCGTCCGTCTCCAAGCAGATGTTGTGTGATTAGATTTAATTCATCTCCATGCAGATATTGTGTGATCAGCTTTCATTTAACTCCAAGCAGATGTTCTGTGGTTAGATGTCGTCCATCTCCAAGCAGATGTTGTTATAAGCTTTCATTCATCTCCAAGCAGATGTTGTGATTAGCTTTCATTGTGATTAGCTTTCATTGATCTCCAAGCAGTTGTTGTGATTAGCTTTCATTGTGACTAGCTTTCATTCATCTCCAAGCCGATGTTGTGATGAGCTTTCATTAATCTCCAAGCAGATGTTGTGTGATTAGGTTTCATTCATCTCCAAGCAGATATTGTGTGATCAGCTTTCATTAAACTCCTGTCATCAACGTGAAGGCAGGTGTTGGTTGAAAGATAGTTATGCCAAAGGTTACTCAGGTAACAGGTTTGTGACCCCATAACCTATACTCATTTGGTGCTTATTAAGTGGAAACATGACTCAACTTGTCACTGCACGAAATGGCCTCGGATCCCGGCGGATACGTACAGCAATTTACAGTACCACAGACATAATACATCAACACATGACGCACAACAACAACCGTCGCCATGGCAATGTCATTTTTCCATTGCCAATCTTGTTGAAATTGCATCTCTGTGGCAACAATATAGACTAAAATCTAGAGTCTGAATATTTCTCCATATTTTGAAGACTAGCACGATCTGTTGTGTTGTTGACATATTAAACAATGATGGCGCATATTCAGACATCCATCATTCGGCCATTGACAGGTTGAACCAAGGAGGTTAAAAACGCCTCCTTAGTTGAACCTACTACACTTCGAAATCACTTTTTGCTTCAGTTGACTGTCAATCGCAATACGAAGATTAGTGCTGGATCAGTATAACTAGTATTTCGACCCTGGATGAACTAGGAGGTGAAAGTGTTTGAATAGGACAAATTACCGCGAGGCCTGCCGTGCGAGTATAAATAATGCGATAATTCATTACATTTGGGGCGAATCGGCAAAGTAGACACGTTGGGAGTAGTTGAACTGATTGCACCAAGATTCAATTTTTTTGTTAAGAAATTGTACAAAGAACTATCTGGGGGAAAACCATTTGCTTCAACCATTTTCTACAAAAAAAGGTGAACAGATTTACTTTCTGTCTTTCGAATTCATTCCATAATCTCGCAACCCTCTTGAAACCCTGGTCTTCTGGTCCGTCCCTAACAACTCTGTGTACGGGGTCAAGGGCAGAAAACCTCTGGGTACTCGATATCGATGTAGTGTTTTGACTACACATATTCTGAATTACGGTAGAGAAAAATACGATCACACACTTACGCTTGTTGCGTTCATAGAGACACTATAAACAGTAGAGACAGGTGCGCACGTCTGGGCCCGAGGACTTGATGTCAAAGCGTGACTCTCTCAGAGCGAGCTAGCCAGCCTAACTATCGCATCCTATTAACATATCTACCGATTACAGTGATGGTTCATTACGGAGTTGAAGAACTTATCATCATTACTCGTGAAAAAAACCATCCAATCCTGTCATAAGGGGAAGTTACTTTAGAAGAAAGAAAGAATATACAAAAACTAATAAAAAAGAGGAAAAGGGAATTTCATAATCTTATCATGACCCAACTATCCTCCCTTAAAGACCTAAATCCAGGTCCTCTTTGGAATATTGTGAACAAACTAAAACCAAAGAAAGCACAAGATAATAATCAAATCACAGAAGCAGAATGGTTTAAACATTCAGTAACCTAGAAAAACTTCCCGGCCAACAATGATACAAACGACTGTCCCACTTCTACAACCGACCAATTAGACGTATCGTCATTCCCAACAAATCCATCTGTTTTAGATTCACCAATAATACCAGAAGAATTAAACTCCGCTATCTCAAACCTCAGTAACAATGAATCGAACGGAAACGACATGATTTTAAATGAAATGTTAAAATCAGGAAAATTGTTGCTTCAAACGCCACTTGTCTCCATAACGAGTATTTCCCCCAGGAGTGGTACCTCAGCCACATTGTCCCAATTCACAAGTCCGGAGATCCTTCTCTCCCAGACAACTACGGCGGCATATTGATAATGAGCTGTTTGGGTAAATTGTTTTCGTCAATTCTAAACACTCGCTTAGTTAATTTTGCAGAAGTCAATAGTCTTTTCAAACCTCACCAAGCAGAGTTTAGGAAAAAACTTTAGAACAGCAGATAACCTCTTCGTATTTTAATACGAAGAGGTTATCTGCTGTTCTAAAGTTTAAGTACCTTAGTCAGCAAGAACATTACTAAGAACTCTAGGCTTTTCTTATGTTTTGTAGATTTCAGTAAAGCTTTCGACTCGGTCTGGAGAAACGGTCTCCTTTTCAAATTAAACAAGTTAGGTATAGGTGGCAATTTCCTACAAACAATCAATGATATGTATTTACAAACTACTAATCGCGTCAAATACAGTCAAGGTCTAACAGAGCCATTTGTTACAAATCGTGGTGTCCGACAGGACTGTAATCTAAGTCCGACCTTGTTTAACTTATTTTAAAGTGATATTACCTCAGTATTTGACATTGATGCCTGTAATCCCCCTTCTATGTACAGTAAGCGAGTTCCTTGTCTTCTATATGCAGACGACTAAGTATTTTTTTCTGAGTCCAAGCAAGGACTACAGTCTTCCTTAGATAGACTAGAAAACTACTGTCATACCTGGAAACTCAATGTGAACCTTAAGAAAACAAAAATTATTGTCTTTCATGTACAAGAATAATCCAGTTGAAATAGTTACTTCTTATTGTTATTTAGGCATTGTTGTCAACTCCGCGGGCACTTTCAAGGCGAAGAACAAACATCTTTGCAGTAAGGGACTAAAAGCGTTATTTAGCATGAACCAATCGCTAGACAAAGCCGACGCACCTTTGTCTGTTAGAAACAAACTTTTTGACGCTTGTGCTAAGCCCGTAATTCTTTACGGGTCGGAGATCTGGGGTTCAGTTAAAAGCTCCAATTCCTGCCCTATCGAGTCCATTCACCTAAAATTCTGTAACCATCCCTGCACGTACCGAGATCGGTGTGCGGCCTTGCTGCAAGGGCGGAACTAGGGAGGTTTCCCATTCAAGTGGAGGCCTCCTTAAACGCCATCAAACACCTTTTAAGACTTCGCCTGAAAGTGCCTGCCGACAGTTTTCAGTTAGATGCTCTCGCTTGTCAGATAGAACTAGACAAAACTGGAGCCAAATGTTGGGCGCCAGGAGTTCGGAAGTCCTTAGAGGAGTGCGGTTTTGGCTATATCTGGCATTGTTCTTTATCACAAAACACAGACACGTCCCAAATCATTAATTCCATCAATCAACGCTTGAAAGACATTCACTTTCAAACTTTCCTAAAAGAAATACACAATGATAACAAAGGTGGATCCGCTAGAAACAAACTGAGATCCTACAGATTATTCAAGTCCACGTATAAGTATATTTTCGAGACTTAGATACTTTTCTTCGGAAGAAAAGTATCTAAGTCTCGAAAATATACGGCATAGGACCGCGGTCACAAAACTCCGGATCAGCTGTCACAAACTTCACATTGAAACCGGACGTCATAACCGCACCCCCCTAGAACAACGAATATGTAGACAATGTAATCTAAATAGGATAGAGGATGAGCAACACTTTTTAGTAGAATGTAGTTTATACAATGAAGAGAGAGCTGCGCTTTATAAACTAATACAAGGCATGTTCCCCCATTTCATACATCTTGGCAACGTGGAAAAATTCATATTTCTAATGGCTTTAGATAAACCCTTGATTATTAAACACACCTGTACTTATATCTACACTGTAAGTAAGAAACGTGAAGAGGCCAAATTAACGTAATTATTAGACTAGTGCTAGCTTATCATTGTATATGTATATATGTATTTGGAAACTGTGATGTTTTCTGTTGTGACCTGTACTGAACCCAGTGGGTATGTGTGTGCAATAAAGGTCTTCATTCATTCATTAATATCGAACAAAAGCGTAAGTTGGGGACTCTGTTCTACCAAGAAAACAGGGTGGGGCAATCATTAGATTAGCGTCAGAGGCGTTTATCATGAAAACAAAAAGAGGCAAAATACATGTATGTGATTTTTGATCATCTAAATTTCAAAGAAAAACACAGGTCCATGGTGAAAAGACAGACTAAACATATGGAGTCTGAAAAATATTTCTCAATGCTGACGACTAGGACAGTCCCAAAAACGAATCTTGCGGTGGACATAAACAGCGATGACGCATATTCAGACATCCATCATTAAACCGTTGACAGGTTGAGACTTTTACACTTCGAAATCACTTTTTGTTTCAGCTGACAAACTTCAACTTGAAGATACGTGGAGCCTTTGGCATATTGTTTGCATCTCTGCATGATGACTGTCAGATTTTGATACCAAGAACAATTTGTGCTAAAAAATCTGGGTGCGTTCGCTAGCCCACAGGTTGAGTGCCACCATTACATTCCGTCTCAATGCGTCGGCCCAGAAAAATTGCAGGGCGCCACGTTTCCTATGCGCTAGCCAGGGTGCAAATGTCCAAAAGCTGGTTTTCATTACGCCATCATTCCTCCATCATGTTTTATATTTTCTAAAGAAATCGGTAACACTGCGTTTACGGTCTCTAAGAGGTACTAAGCTAGAGATCTCTCCAGAGATATACCATGGGTGCGGTATAGCCTGTAACCAGGCTCCGTAAGTTACACATGGCTAACCGCGGCCATCCAGTTACATTGCACATTTGCACTGCATGGATTTGCAACCAACAGTTGAATAAAGTTTCCGAGGAAGGAGTTTGTTTTACTCTGACCAACTTTTGTACAGCCTTGTTATCGAACAAAAACGATTTTTCTTCTTGCCGTTAACTTTACAAAAGCCAAAATATGTCAATACGGAACTCGTACGGTCTTGATACTAGTATACGCGTAAGTGTGACATTCCCCATATAGGCAGACTCTGGGTGGAAAACAACCTTGCTTTTGCTGACAATTCTGAATTATACTACATGTGCACCAAAAACATAGACAGCCGTGCCAAAAAGTCACCGATGTTACATATACCGGTTGCCCATCCCCACCTGCAGGCCACGAGAAAGACCGCGCACTACAAATATTTCCTCAATGCTGACGTCTGGAACGGTCCCTACAAACAAATATTGCCATTATCAAAAACAGTGATGATGCATATTAAGACATCCATCATTCAACCGTTGACAGCTTGAATTTAACACAAACACTTCGAAATCACCTTCGCTTCTGCTGATAAACTTCAAGATACGTGGGGCCTTTGTCTTACTGTGTCAATGTCTGCATGATGACTGTCAGTCGTAATCAAATTATTGATACAAAGAATCATTCGTGCTGGATCAGTATGGATCTTTACAAAAAAATCTGGGTGCGTTCGCCAGCCCTTTAGGTTGGGCGCCACCATTTCTTTCCGGATCAGTGCGTCGGCTCTGAAAAATTCCAGAGCGCCACCACCACATTTGTTGAAATTTTCCATGCGCTGGCAAGGGTGCATATGAACAAAAAAAGTTTGACATTACGTCATCAATCTACCATTATGTTTGATATTTATAAAAATAAATCCCTAAGACTCCTGTTTCAGGCCCTACGAGGTACTCGGTATCTTTAGGCTAGTGATCTCTACAGAGATATAACATGGGTGCGGTATAGCCTGCAACAGACTCCATGACTTATAATCTAATCTCCAAGCAGATCCACACCGGGCGCGGAAATCGTATATGCTAGCCAGAGAAGGTCCAGTCAGCCAGAGAGGGTCCAATCAACCGGGCGCTGATTGGACCCTCTCTGGCTGACTGGACCTTCTCTGGCTAGCATATACGATTTCCGCGCCCGGTGTGGATCTGCTTGGAGATTATTATAATTAGCCGCGGCCGTTCAGTTACATTGTACCATTTGCAACTCAGAGTCAAATAACGTTTGCGGGGAAGAAGTTGTTTTTACTCTGACAAACTTTTGGTGCAGGATTGTTATCGAACTAAAAACGACATTTTAGCCAGAAAATTTGCATAAACTGTCACTACGGAATTCGTACAGACTTGATACTAGTATACATGAACAGTACGCCCAAATGTGACAGCCCCCAAAGGCTTAGCATTTGTTGACAATTCTGAATTATACTACACATGCACAGAAAGCATGGACATCCGTGCCAAAAAGTCACCAATGTTACACTATCATAAGTTCCAAGCTGATATGATGGGTTGCTTTCGAGTTGTCATTTTGCTGTGTTTTACATGCCTCTATTGGTGCGTGTTTTGCCCATCCCCCGTACAGGCCACGAGAAAGAACGCGCACAACAAGACGGGCGTAGAGGTCGCCGCACCAAGCCGTGTAAAATATACCAGAGCTACGTAATTGCTTAGAAATGAATAATAGAAGTATCGACTCTAAATCGGAGGGTGAACGGTAGAGAGAAAATACAATCACACTCACGCTTGTTGCGCTCAGGGAGACAGTAGAGACAGGTGCGCACGTCTGGGCGCGAGGACTACAAGTCAAAGCGTGCCTCTCTCAGAGCGAGCTAGCCTGCCCGGGCCCAACTACCGCACCGTAAATATCTACCAATGGCAGTGACGGTTCATGAATAATTTTTTACGCATATTAAACAAAGGCGCAAGTTGGTGATCCTGCAGGGGGAGGGTAATGATTACCCATTATCACTCAGCACACCTGTGACAAATATGTGGGGGTGCGCATGCTTCGGCGAAAGTTGCCACGTCTCGGGAATAAGTACATGATATTGCTTGTTTAAAACAAAACACCCTGTGTCACTTGTGCGCGTGCTCTATACGATGGCATATACGACTGTAGTGAAAATTTGCAAACTAAAAGCTATTCTCATGTTATTCGTTGCCTGTAGATTGGACAAATAAATGGGCGTGCGGATGGCATCTAGAACATCAAGTTTGAATTTTTGCATAAGCCGGGACGAGCCAAAAATCTGGGCGCGTCGGCTAAATGCCACCTTTTCATTATTGAAAAAAATCAGGGTGCCACATTTGTTAATATTTTCTATGTGCTAGCAAGGGTGCAAATGAACAAAGAAGGGTTTGCATTACGCCATCATGCCTCCGTCATTTTTTATATTTTTTCAAACAAATCAGTAAGACTTCCTTTACGGTCCCCTCTCAGAGCGAGCAAGCCTGCCCAAATATCGCACTGAATTTCTACCAATGACAGTGACGGTTCATGCAAACAAAGGCGTAATTTGGTGATCCTGCTATACCAGGAAAACAGGGGATTGGGTAATAATTACCCGTTATTACTCAACACACCTTTGAAATATATGTGGGATGCACATGCTTTGGTGAAAGTTGCAACGACTTCGGAATAAGTACATGATATAGGTTGTGCATAACAAACGACCTTGTGCGCGTGTGCTCAATATAATTGCATGAAGGACTGTGGTCAAGATTTACAAAATAACAAGCCATTCTCATGTCATTCATCGCCTGTAGATTGGACAAATTATTGGGCGTGCGGATGGCATCTGGAACATCAAGTTTGCATGGCGCGGGACGAGCATTCAGCCGTAAAGAGCAGCCTGGGGAAAGATTAGCGTCAGAGACGTTTATCATGAAAACAAAAAGGCGCAAAACATGTGATAAACTATCTACATTTTTAATTAGAAACACATGTCTATGCTTAAAAGACGCATAAGTCTGAAAAATATTAATACTCTGGCGCATATTAAGACATCCATCATTCAACCGTTGACAGGTTGAATTTACTAGACTTCGAAATCACATTCGCTGCTGCTGATAAACTTCAAGATACGTGGGGCCTTTGTCTTATTGTGTGCATGTCTGCATGATGACTGTCAGTCGTAATCAAATTATTGATACAAAGAATCATTCGTGCTGGACCAGTATGGATCTTTACAAAAAAATCTGGGTGCGTTCGCTAGCCCTTTAGGATGGGTGCCGCCATTTCATTCCGGCTCAGTGCGTCGGCTCTGAAAAATTCCAGAGCGCCGCCGCCAAATTTGTTGACATTTTCCATGCGCTAGCAAGGGTGCAAATGGACAAAAAAGTTTGACATTACGTCATCAATCTACCATTATGTTTGATATTTATAAAAATAAATCCCTAAGACTCCTGTTTCAGGCCCTACGAGGTACTCGGTATCTTTAGGCTAGTGATCTCTGTAGAGATATAACATGGGTGCGGTATAGCCTGCAACAGACTCCATGACTTATAATCTAATCTCCAAGCAGATCCACACCGGGCGCGGAAATCGTATATGCTAGCCAGAGAAGGTCCAGTCAGCCAGAGAGGGTCCAATCAACCGGGCTGATTGGACCCTCTCTGGCTGACTGGACCTTCTCTGGCTAGCATATACGATTTCCGCGCCCGGTGTGGATCTGCTTGGAGATTATTATAATTAGCCGCGGCCGTTCAGTTACATTGTACCATTTGCAACTCAGAGTCAAATAACGTTTGCGGGGAAGAAGTTGTTTTTACTCTGACAAACTTTTGGTGCAGGATTGTTATCGAACTAAAAACGACATTTAACCATAAAATTTGCATAAACTGTCACTACGGAATTCGTACAGACTTGATACTAGTATACATGAACAGTACGCCCAAATGTGACAGCCCCCAAAGGCTTAACATTTGTTGACAATTCTGAATTATACTACACATGCACAGAAAGCATGGACATCCGTGCCAAAAAGTCACCAATGTTACACTATCATAAGTTCCAAGCTGATATGATGGGTTGCTTTCGAGTTGTCATTTTGCTGTGTTTTACATGCCTCTATTGGCGCGTTTTGCCCATCCCCCGTACAGGCCACGAGAAAGAACGCGCACAACAAGACGGGCGTAGAGGTCGCCGCATCAAGCCGTGTAAAATATACCGGAGCTACGTAATTGCTTAGAAATGAATAATAGAAGTATCGACTCTAAATCGGAGGGTGAACGGTAGAGAGAAAATACGATCACACTCACGCTTGTTGCGCTCAGGGAGACAGTAGAGACAGGTGCGCACGTCTGGGCGCGAAGACTACAAGTCAAAGCGTGCCTCTCTCAGAGCGAGCTAGCCTGCCCAAATATGGACCAATGACAGTGACGGTTCATTGATACCAAACAAAGGCGTAAGTTGGTGATCCTGCTCCACCAAGAAAACAAGGGGTTGGGTTATAATTACCCGAATAATTACCGCTGTCACTCAACACACCTGTGACAAATATGTGGCATGCGCATGCTTTGGTGAACGTTGCAACGACTTGGGAATAAGTACATGATATTGCTTGTTTAAACAAGCGACCCTGTGCGTGTGTGCTCAATATGATTGCATGAAGGACTGTAGTCAATAGAAGTTTACAAAATGACAAGTTAATCTTTTATTTTAAATTATTGCCCGTAGACTGGACAAATTATTGGGCGTGCGGATGGCATCTGGAACATCAAGTTCGCATAGTGGGGGGACGAGCATTTAGCCCAACGGCACAGCCTGGGGAGGGGATTGGCGTTAAAGACGTTTATCATCAAATCAAAGACGCAAAACATGTGACAAGGTCATCTGCATTTCTAGGTTAAAGCACATGTCTATGGTGAGAAAATCTAAAAAATATTTTGTCCCAAAAACTTGTGTCGTTGATGGCGCATATTCAGACATCCATCATTAGACCATTGACAGGTCAAATCTACTACACTTCAAAATCACTTTTTAAAATCACTATACGTGGCGCTTTAGTTTTTACAAGTGCATAAGACTGTCAATCATAATCAAATTTTCGATACGAATAATCATTCGTGCTGGATCAGTATGGCTCTAGTAGTTTGACCCTGGAGGAATTAGAAGGTGAATTGGCCAATTTACCCCGACCCTAGGGTTCACATTAAAAAGTAACCTATGCAACGACCCAACACAAGCCAGCCATGCGAGTATAAATTATGCGATTTATTACAATTTGTGGGAAAAGCGGTGAAGTGGATCAACTGGGAGTACCTGAAGTGATTGCATCAAGATTCAAATTCTTTTTTGTTGAGAAACTTGCTGGAGGAAAACCATTTGCTTAAATGATATTCAATGAAAAAGGTGATTAGACTTTCTTTCCATAATCTCGCAACCCTCTTGAAATCATTTCTAGCCCGTCCCTTAACAGCTCTGTGTACGGAGTGAAGGGTACAAAATCTGCAGGTTCTCGATGTAGTGTTGTGTGTACACATATTCTGAATCACGAGGTGTGTTATTAACGCCTAAATGCACTTGTTGGGCACTTGTACCAGGGCCAGCCATGATCTTTTCTCACCAACACCCCCCCCCCCCCCTCAGAAACATCCATCCATCCCCTACATAAATCAAGCTTGTAGAGAAATGCAACCAATTCCAATGAAGGTTAGAGCATTTTCATCTTTTACTGACATTTTAAAAGAATTCTTTTTTAAACCTTATATTGCATTTATGTCCAACTTGACCCTTTCAACATGATATGTTTCTGGAAATATGCCCCTTAAAAGTTGTCATGTATTCTGCAACATACAATTTGAATGGAAAGTGTTATATATTTTCTTAAGGAATGTATGAATATCTGGTGTAATACTAAAGATAAAGCTTTGACATGAGGCATGACACTTTTGCCTCTGCACTCGTCCCTACATACATGTATGTGTACTTACACATAAATAGCATATCATATGTAACAATTACATATATGAAATAACAAAACAACTTGTCATTAAACGTATTCTATTTCCCTGTCATAAAATGTGACAGGGAAATATTGCTGTAAGAAATATTACATTAAGTTAAATTGTCAAGAAAGAATTGAACTAGTATTATCTTATCGGAAAAGGCTCAGGTGTAGAAAGGATCTTGTCTATAAATTTACGTTGTCCTTCCTCAGCCCTGCAAATATTCTGTATCATTCCTGCTGAATACGCTATCTTAACTAGTTGGACACATGTTTTAGCTAATGTCAATCAAAGTGTTTATGTCACCAATGACACTAGAATACAACAGTTCCTGATAGCAAGCAACCATTATAAGTATTATTCAATGGACAAAGACGTTTGGACAAAATATACACCCTTCTGATATTATTGAACATCCAATCTTACAAATCATACTTCCAGTTCTTGATTCCTGCCACCAGGTAATTAAGTTAATTTGCAGGTCATGACGTCATAGTTAACACGGCTGTCAGTTCGTAATTTGGTTCTGTGACTCCACAAGCACTTTAAGCATTACGTGATGAAATACAAAACTAATCCATAAAGGAAGAAAACAGTTAAACAAGATTTGACATAGGATCTATTCTAGACTGGTCATAGCTCATCTTTTTTCTTTTTGTTTTTGTTTGCAAAAAATGTGGTGGGTTTGTCCGCAGCTTTTCTCTCGCGAGTTACGAAGGCAGTGAAGGTGGAGACACAGTTTCCGACAAAGTGGTCGGCCTGGCCGAGAATCGCTAGGTCCAGCTGGGGAACCTCTGGGTTCAGGTGGAAGACTGATAACTGGACAAACAAACAAATAAACAAATGAAACCGTAAACAATACTTGCTGGTTCAGATGAATTTACATTAAGTAAAAAAATCAAACGAATACATGTTGGTACACTAGAAGAGCATTCCGAGGCACTATAGTTTTCTCCATATAATTCACATGCTTATCAAAGGCATATGCTTCTTACGCCATAACCTTAGACCTACAGAAATAAAGAACTGAAAAGAAAGCATTATGAGGCCTTTTTTGTAGGAGGGGAAAATAAAACTACATGTAAAGATAGCCAATAATGAGTAGGCCTGACTGTACAGTGTGAGTCATTCAAGTCATGCAAAGAATTGAATGAATGAATGATAATAAAATTGATAACTGCAAACAAATGTTGTAACATTCATAATCATAATGCTTCATAATAGCTCCTATATTCTCATGAACAAAGCAACACATTTTCTACAGATGGTAGGGAAAATAACTCACTTGGTCAAATTCTTTCCTTAGATCAGGTAACATGGGGTCGTTGTCTGTCGCCACATATATGGACTTGGCTTTGACCTTTTTAACTGCTTTCCTGGGAGAATGGTATTTATTTGTAAATGCTACAGCTACCTTCATACATATAAGGTAACACATAATCTTTAAAAAAAAGACAAGACAAAACAACAACAATAATTTTTCTCACACACCAAATGCTGCACAGAAAACAAGACATTCACATATATGTATGTACCTTACAGCCTTAAGCACCTCTTTCTTGGACGGAAAACACATTTCTTTGGTCAGCGTCTTGGCGGTTCTGTGGTCGTATCCGACGCACTGACCTGACGCGAACAGGTGGGGCCTGCTACCATCCACATGCTCGCAGGCTGACTTCTGCAGGGTCAGACAAACAGACACTACAAGTCTATCTTATTTTTCTTCACACATCAACAGCTGTGGCTGTGCCAAGACATACCTGACAGCCTTTAAGACCTCTTCTACAGATGGAAGACACATTTCTTTGGTCAACTTCTCTGTAGTTTTAGGGTCGTAACCAAGGCACTGTCCAGATGCATACAGGCGGGTCTTATTACGCCCACAGGCTTTTACCTACAATGTGACAAAAGTAGAATTTCTGTTTCACTGGTATTTGTGCAGCCTATATTACAGCACATGTTGTTTCACAATAAGATACGATTCCTATAGTGCAGACCTAGAAATTACAGACTCTGCTGTCTTTTAAAAGTCTTCTTTTTGCTGCCTAACACCACTACCAATGCAAATTTTGGTGCGAAACAGCTATCCTAGCAGGCTGAAGGTTATCGATGTCCCGTAAATTAAGCAACAGCAGAGTATCTGATTGGCTGAGCACCCGACTGGGCCAAAGTTAAAAAATTGTCAAGGGAGGTATGTTAGCAGCATACTGATATCTACTATATTCTAGCTCTAGTGTGCTCCTTTGATCCAAATAATCTGGCACTAGTTAAGCCATTCCATTTAATCTTAAGCATTTAATCTTAAACATTTAGTCTTACATCTTTTATCAGTTTGAGTATGGAATATTTCTCAGAAGAATTGGAACAGGGATCAAACTTTCCTTCAACCATGCCGTCATAGAAGGCCGTACAACTTGGAGCCAATCAGAGCCCTTGCTTATATTTCAGGTGACCTCTATCAATGGGTGCCAGGCTTTTCAACAGGGAAGTGATCAGAGGAGTGAACTGGAGGTTTTTTAGATTTTTTTAAATGAGTTGCTCAGTGCAAGGCCACACGGACCACTTCTGGGCACTGAACTAACATTCACTGATTCAGAAGCAGTGTCTCTTCTCCCTCAGAAACATCAAGCTTAGGCAAACTTGACTCAATTGGCGAAGCAGTGAGTTACAAAGGCTACTCGGGAAATTCCCTATCCCATTTTAGGCCGGAATGGTTTGATCAACTGATTCCACTCACACTGGGAAGGACCCCTACTCTTTATGATAAGTGTGGTGGGTTCTTTGACATGCTCGAAGTGTGACTCTCCTTAAAAACGGGACCTCCATTTATCGTCCCAAATCAAAGCTTGGTACTCAGTTCCACTGGAGTAAAGTGAGGAAGGTCGTGTAAAGTGCCTTTCCCGAGGGCACAAGATCAGTGACATGACAGGATTTGAACCAAGGACCACTGGGTTTTGAGCTGAACACTCTGTTGTTACACCACATGACCCCACTTAAAGTTACATACATGTAGGGATGGGTACCAGGCTATGGTCCAAGCTGTTACACTTTTGACACAGCGAGGACGTACTTACCCAGTCCATCCCGTTTCGGAGATGAATCCCAACAAACGGTCGCGGAAGGTTCTTTTCGATGACCTGATTGACCTCTGCCATCATCTTGTCGGACCAGTGCACGTAGCTGTGGAGGTCGATGTTCTGCGGGAGGACGGGGAAGTTGGCCGGGGCGCCCATGAAGGCCAGCACTGGGAACTGGTCCGGAGGAAATCTGTAGGGGACAGAGTAAACGTCACGGAGCATGATGCTTTTTTGTTTGCTAGCTGTGCAATGCACCTTCACTATGGCTTGAGTATTTGACTCTTCTTGATAAGTGTGTTGGGTTCTTTAATGTGCAGAGGTTTGACCATTAAGGCTTATGCCTGAAGCTCCCTCATACACGGGCCACTAGAATTTATGTCACCACCTGAAATGATGGTCACACACTTGTTGACCAGTACAGCAGTGTGTACAACACAGGACTACACTGAATGTTGTAAAATTTAGAAATGGCAGTACAATCCATGATCTTCTATACCGGTAAGGGTTCCTGCAAGTTTGTAAAATGTTATCCTTCCTTACAAATTATTATTCACAAATTGCTAGTAGTAAGCCATCATGTCGTGCAACAGACCATACCTGCACACTGACTTACAGCATGGAAACATATGTTGGTAAATAATGGGAATCAGTGCACAGTACTGCACACTGAGGCATAATTGTCCTTTCAACGAGTGTCTGGCAAGTATTGTAAGTACTTGTGTAACATTGTCTTAAAACCAGAAGACCACCACTCTATTGGCCATATCACTGTCTGTAGTGATACCAAATGGCTGCTGTTTGCATATCTCAATTAGATATTGTCTACAATTTCTTAGCTTTTGTATATTTATTAACATCAGCAATTCCATATCCTGGTTTCAAGCTATGTTTCTATACATAGCTGCTCTAATATTGCAACAAATTGATGATGATATAGAACCACAAATCTACCTTTTATTCCACTTGTCCACCATGCCTCTGTCCTCAGTGTTGTAGGACAGTCCTTCGTAAAGCTCCGAGCCGACAAAATCTACATCAAAGTTGTCCCAGAACGGACCAAACGGGTTTCCCTCCTGAAAATATCAAATAACTTCTATATGACTGTTTTTTTTTAAAGAACTCTCTTCACAGCCCAAAAGGGCTGAATTGCGGAATTCCGTACATAATCTCCATACATAATAAAATACAAGTCATCAATACATTAAAATACATTCTCAGCAATGCCTTAATCAAAATGCAATTGCAATTTGTGCTAAAGGTAATATGTCTATCTGTCAGTGTCAAATCAAACAATTGCAAGTTAGAAGTTTTGCATAGATTTCATTCTAGGTTCACATCATTTCTTTAGAGACCAGCAGACAGCAAAAAACTTTCCAATACATTTTCAGGTGAAAAATACACTGGAGTCTCTGTTGATTTTGAATTTGGTGACGTTATCGCAAACAACAAATACGGGGCTTCATGACTGCTCAAAATGTCAGATTTACAGCTGTGTGTATGTGTACTGTACCTTAGCAGGACAGCTTTTCTTGTCTTTGGACCTCTGTGCTGCCATTGTAAAGCAGAAGCTCTTGCGTTGCTCTGGAGGCCAGTGTTCCGGTGCTAGCTGCTCCATGAAGTCTTCCATAGGAAGCACTCGGTGATATTCCTGTAGCGGCTCCACTCGGAACCAATCTTTGAATGGCACATGGAGCTAGAGTTGACAGGAGAAAATTGTCATCTGTCATTGTGTACAGTTTTGTACGGTTATATTTTTGGACCTGCTGCCCTTCAATCATTTCTGGCGTTCGCCTGGATGTGGCCTTTTGGCAGTATGTTGAATTGAAGGGTCAAGGATCAAAATGTTTTGGAAAACAAATCTTATTCTACTTTTAAGGGGAGGGTATGTGATCCTAACGGCATGGGGAGGGGGTGAAATGTAACAAGAGGTCAAGAGGTTCAACCGTTGGGATACAGTGCACGTGGACGAGGGATTGTGATATGATGTACATGTGTGTGTAAGTGTGTATATGTATGTGTGTATATGAGTTTGGAAGGAGGGAGGGCTGTGACTTGATGTCAGGGAGGGAGTTGGGACCCTATGGCATTAGGAGGGGGGGCAGTGGTAGAATGGAAGGAGGGGTCATAATCATACAGCAAAGAGGGGACTGTGACATGAACATTTGTAGGGGAAGAGCATTCTCCCTCGAAAAGCCGTCCCATAGCCTTCATATACTTAGGTTGTCCTATAGTGGTGGTGGTGGTGGTGGTGGGAGGTTTTACTGATTACTAGTAATGTAACCCCCATTAACATTAATCCGCTGGATTACACAAATCCGCCACTTTGAAATACAGTGAGTTTGAGTGATCTCTAGTACAGCACCCCCCAAGGTATGCACAGTGCAGATACTAGTACTAGTATACAGGAGTGCAATATACTGGGGGACGTTGGGTTGGAGATCTGTTTGGACGTATCTAATCACAGTGGTAAAATTATAATGTACCCTGGCGGAGTTATGTTAGTAGATGTTACGTACATTAGTGTACGGTGGTTTTCCGTGCCTATACTGTATCCATGGTGGAAGCACCAGAGTTCTGTCCAGGCCCTTAGTGAACTGCAGCGCTCCCAGGAAGTGGTCAGCCTGGTTGCCAAACCTTCCTGCAACAACACAGGTACAGTTAGGGCAGGTTTACACATGGCACTTTGCACACGTTTGTCGTAGGACAGTGACCTAGGACAGTTCTTGATACACACACGAATCCCGCTGCGCGCCGCAGTGCGTCACACTGTTGTGAACCCTGGTGACCTATTGCTGCATGGAAATGGGCTGCCTGCGACACCAGTCGGTTCACCCAAGGCTGGGCTGTGTCACAGACTCCCCACTGTGTGTCGTAGGTCCACTCTGGAGGCGCCACACAACAAACACTGCTCGCCACCGCCACGAGGCCAGTTTACACGGATAAGAAATCTGTCCTACGACATGCACTGCGTGTCGATCCTTGTAAGACAGATAATTCTTTGCCCTGTGTAAACAGACCCTTAGCTAGCATTGATATGTGCCACTGCAAAACAGAAAGTTTAAAGTAATGTCAAGGGAAAGTCAAAAGCCACCACACAAGGCTATTCACAACTTTAGCAGCTTGTAGTCTATGATCTGATGATGGAGATTTGCATCTCTTTGAAACAGTGCCATTGTTTTAGGCTGGGTGTAATTCTGGGTATTCACTAATAGGATGGAACACAGGCTTTACCATTGTTTGACTATATATTGCACAAATCTTAGAAAACGTTTCTAAATGCAAATTCTTTTGAAAGAAAATTTCACTTCAATTTTTAACCCTTTTGTATGAGAAATCATTGTGTTCACGCATTATATTTGCAAAAGATTTTCTACAGTTCTATCACATACCACAACAATAATATTATAATACAACAAATCATAGAGATAACTAAGGCCGTTAAACTGTTTTACTTCTGCTAACTTATCTCCTTCCTGTCTTGTACATGTTGACATTGCATTCATTACATAGCCATAGTCCGGTCATGGCGCCTGAGGCTTACTACTGAATGCAGGTTATCATAGGCTTTGTCAGCCTGTGATTTTGGAGCTGTTGTACTTTCGGTAGAACGTGGTGTGTTTACTGCCTTACCCATACACGGACAGTACAGGATGTATCCTCTGCTGTCCCACTGCAGTTCTGAGCCCCTCACACTCGTGTTGGCGACAAGTTGTACCGTCAAGAACACCAGGAAACAGAAACATCTGCTACAAAACAAGGAACACGTCCGACTGTGGGACGCCATTTTGGGAACAAGTGGCTGCGCGCGCACACCCGGAAGTACAGAAGTGGCAGACGACACCAAGTTCCTGCTGATTGGTCAGGCTTGGCCAATCAGGTGCTCTCGTTTCTCATGTCACATTTTCATTCGCTATATCACATGTATAACTAGTACATAAGGCAAATCAAATCCGTAGCTTTTAAAGACGGACGGTTATGGAAAATTAAAGGCTAACCTCCATATCTTGGATGGGAAGATTTTCCTGACTATGGCGCTTTCCGTCTCCATAGTGGGCCATACTCATAGGCCGTATAATTATAAAAAGAGGAAGAAGAAGTATTCTAATGTAAAGTTATGTAATGTTGACAATGTATAGAAATCAGGCAAATACCAAGTGCCTCTGAAAGCTGATGAGTGCTAGTCTGACGTACATTCGTTTCCATCTATACTCATCATGCGCTATGCCTTTGGCCTTTGCCAACCATCATTCACTTTTGAATCGCTGTCACGAAGTACAAACCGGAGGCGCCGTGACCAAGGTATGGCGTACGAAAGCCCGAAACGACACGCGACAGAGCCTGGTAACCTATTATATGACCCGTGTATTTTCTGTCCTCTTATACAGTATTTGCTCAAATTTGCGGAGAGGACAGAGGAGACTCAGGAGTTATAATAGGTCTGGATACCAGGCTAGAAACGGGTACCTCCACAGACGTAGCCTCAATCAGGCTCCACAGGTGATGGACATACTGGCAGATCTGCCTACATTTCGAGCTGCAGGTCGCAAACTGTACTCGACCTAGCCAGCTATTCCTCTGGTATGTTTATGTTTATCTGTCTATTCAAGGAGGTTCTTATATAGACATTATAACTTCCTTGATATATTTCAGTATTTGGCCAATTTGTACTTCTGTAAATGTATTTCGCGCTACTGAGGGGGAAATGGAGTGTTCGCGGCAGCGCAACAGTCCAGGTAGCAGTATAATATATTAAAAACCACCGCGAACATTTCTGCATTCCCACTATTTTTCCAGCATCCTGTGGAGCCTGGTAGGCAGCTACCACAGACGGACCTTGTACCGTCCCAATCAATTATGATGCGACAGGAAGAACCTACAAGCCCAGCGGGCAGACACTGCGGTTTAGCCTGGGTGCCATCCTATTTCTACCGGAGCCCCGGTAGAAATAGGATGGCACCCAGGCTAGAACATATACCTCATACATGTCATAGCATTCTCCTACAGCCCCACAGTCACCTTCCGGTCTGTCCCTCAGTTGTTGCCTCACGCTGACTTGCCAAAGTGGGCGGGACTACTTACGGCCCACTTCCGGTGCGTCACCGCCTCAAGTAGGCCTGCATCCGGTCCGTACGAACACCCGCCTGCGAAATCTCACTTCCTCATTTCCCCCAGTAACCTCGCTGCGATCGGACCAGAAATTTGGGTCAGCTGCGGTGGATTTTTCCTTCCTATCGTGTTACTTAGTTTGAACAAACAACGGAATATGGGACCAAGACAGAGGTGAGTTCGTCCACACTTGTCTAAACAACCTAGCCTGGGTGCCATCCTATTTCTACCGGGGCTCCTACACTCACTGGAGGCGAGTGTAGGAGCCCCGGTAGAAAATATAGGATGGCACCCAGGCTATAAACAACCCGTGTCGTTGTACAAACTTTGGCACAACAGTGATGTGCCAAGATAAGTTGGGCGGTAATTATTACTAAGAGTTGAGTGTTACAAGACGACATCATATCTGTAGAACATGTAGAAGAAAGCGTATGAAACCGCTGCACCACACTCAACCTTGTCCCACCTTCTGTCTATACATAATGTAGCCCTGTGTTTAAACAATGAGGTTAAAAAGTCATATTTGAGTGGAGAGACATGTCTTCTGTTGTGTGTAACGTAATCGTCCCCAGACGGTGCCCAAGCGGGAGGGGGACGTACTAAGTTACCTTGTCTAATTTGTCTCTCAAGTGTTAGAACAAAATCCCCTGTTGTGATAAAACATCGCTGTGGTAAGAGGCTCTTTATGTTTCCGTGCTTGTGTTGTTCTCAGACCCCTAGAAGGTCTGTAAGAAGAATGTTGGAAGTAACAAATAGTAAGCTTAAAAAGTCATTGACAGGCTACAACCCATGAAGTAACGTCTAGCACTGTTTTACTTCACTAACGTCTTAATATTTGCGTTTCCTGTCTTCTCTGGCCAACATTTGGCTTCACTCGAATCGCCCCGTCTGACTCTGAGTAACAAAAGAAACGAACGTTGCGTAGTGCCAGACGAGTGTATCCTTGTGGACCTTAGGCAAATAAGGGAAAGGTCAACAGGGGTCAAGTAAACTGTTCCTATGACCCCTGTGTCTGTGATAATGTTGGTAGGAAGATATGGGAAAAGCTAAATGAAAATGGCTCCAATCGTTCTTTATTCTATGGGGTGAACCTTGAGTCACCAAGTTTCTTACAAGGAAAGGAAAACATAATCGCTTTAGGCTTGGCTTATCAGAAAACGTTCCGAGCAGAAAGAAAGGAGGAATCAATTTAAACTTAGCCTGGTACTGTGCTAGTCTGGTAAAGTGTTTGTGTATGTATGAACTGGGGCGTTTGGCGGTCCCAGAGGCGTGGATGTTGTAACAGTTCTGCTTCTGTTTGCAATTCCGCTCTAAAAGCTGTGATGATGTTTCTTGTCACTGACTTTCCGGCCCATATATGTAAATGCCTGCTCTCCAAAGAAATGACAGAGAAACAAGAGAAAAAGTCCGCTTTAGAAGTTGTAAAAACTGAAAGCGACAAAAGTTTTTTAATGCCCCGCACAATTGGCAACATGCCACTCGATTGGTAAGATCATGGGGATAACAGGCGAGTACAAAAGAGGGCTAGGGCTTATGCCGATAAAATATCAATGACAGACGACACAGAAGTTTGTATCTGTATTTGCTTTTTCCTGCTATTGTCTAATTTTTCGTTGAGCAGTATATGATCGTTTTATCCGTGGTATAAAATATCAATTGTAAAGGTAGGAGCTTCAAACTGGCTATACACGGTCGTCGACAGCGTCGATATTCGAAGTATTTTACCTGTCTTTTTGAAGACAAGTCTGTCAGCACTAGAGATTCCGAAGTATGCATGATTTGGGTGATTCGGAAGGTCCCAGGGGCGGGATGTTGTGACAGCCTTGTTATTGTTCAGTCGGGCAGAAAGGTAAAGACCGGTTTTGTCTTATCGGCCGTCGATCTATCTTTTGTCCGCCAACAAGACACAGATTGACAGAATCGGGCTCTTCGGGAAGGAATTATCGACGGACTTTCAGTGAAAATGGCAACACAAAATGGCACAAATTGAAATCCCTAAACGGACAACACACGACGAAATCACAAGATAGATTTAGAACAGTAAGTCCATGATATGTTTAACGTAATGCTCCCCCCTACACAAACATAATTTCGGACATCTAGCGTTTCCTAATGTTAATTTTCCAGCTGTGTAAGATGGATTATTGGTAATTTGAGAAACATCACGGAAGGTGATGACGATGTGTATTTCATGGTTCCTTCTCCGATTATGGAACAGGAAGCCACAGAAGTTTCGTTTTCAACCGTTCGTGTTGTAAGACGACTTGAGCCTTGACAGCGCAAATTTCAACTCCAAAAATATATCAATAACTTTATTGCAAGTTCATGCCCGAGGGCTAATTGCAGACAAACAAGTACATGGAAATACATGGGAATCAAAAATATATGTAAACAGAAGATCTGCTGCAAAGGTCTTCCGATCATTTGAAGTTGTGAATGCAGTACTGTACTTATAAAGGCGTATGTAGGCTGTAGATTTTACATTGTGTACCTGTGAGAATGACACCTTCGACCTTTGACCCAGACAGGTGTGTACATGACCTTTACACCTGACTGCCCACCCGCCAGGTGTTTGTCATAGGTCAGGAAATGAGCCATCGACGGAGCTGGCCGTCAGACGTGACGAAGTGCCTGCTTCATGTTGGCATTTTTTTCTGTCCGTCAAAGTCAAATTGTGACTATAAGTATAAGTATCTGTAAGCTGAAATACTTAACATGTTTGTGACGTGTATGCAACGTCTAATGATAACTATTAGTAATAAGTTTGCTTTACCGTCATTTTCCTAATAACGTTACATGTCAGTTTCCTTCATCGATAACGCCCTAGTGAGGAAAACGAACGCGTGTTTATCACACAATCTCACCAGTAGTTGTAACAGTTTGCTGACAGGAAGTTCATAACTTTTGAAGACATGATTTTTTCAATAGTTTTTCTTTACATGTATCACCATCAAATACATCAAAACTGAAATTGGACGAGCATGAGAAGTAGTTTCCCCCTGCTTGTAGATAGGATCTAGCCTCTACCAGGCTCCGCGGGATGGCTGGAAAAATAGTAGAAATTGGCCGTAATAGAGTGAATAGTGTGCCAAGGGAGTTAGCTACGGAGAGAGGACAGATATACCCTCTCTCCAGATTGGACCCTCTCTCCGTAGCTAATTCCCTTTATTTGCCGATTCCTACTATTTTCCCAGCCATCTCGCGGAGCCTGGTAGAGGCTAGATAGGATCATCCTCCTACAAAGGGTCAAATGAAGTTTAATGTGTACAGGATTGGCATCCCATAAATGATTAATAGCTCTGGATAATGGATCTAACCGCCGCATTTACCATCGGTCCATTCCTCGACATTAAGATTAACTGTGGCTTACCGCCAGTGCTTACTTCCCCATTAAAAGTTACGTCATGCATCCGTCATCACGTTGTGTACTAATATGGTACTGATACATGAGATGGTCAGGATCAGGAAGATAATATCACAATCCCGTCGTGACTTCCGTCTTTTCTGACTCACGCGTCAGCGAAAAGATTTCATTTTTTAAAATACCAAATATGGTTGATGTGTTCACAAGTCTAGTGCTAATGACTTCTATTTTTCTAATCTAAGACTGCTTCACTTGGACAGCTCTTCTTCGTATAAGTCAAAGCAACTCTGAATAGAGTTTTTGCCCCATATCTCACGATAACTTCAATATTCGATAAGCTCGAAATCTATCATATCTTTACATTTTAGTATAAGAAATGTATCATTCCCGCCTCTGCAGAAGCTCGTATGTGCGGCTGTCGAACGCCGTGCTGTGTCTGACTGTGCTGCTAACCCTGTGTTTGGGGACCTTGGCAGAAGGTAAGCCAATCATGATCTATTTTATAAACTGATGGACTAACATCCTTATTCTCCAAGCAGATGTAGAATACTGCAACATACTGTAACGTTTCTCACGCCCCCGGTTCCCTGAGCACTGGGCCTTCCTACATCTGCTTGGAGATTATAGCCTCTATAGCAGACTCCTGGGTGGGACTTTAACATCGTCTTTTTCTCCTGATTATGTACGATTTCCCGATTGCTACCGATGGATGCCGTTTCTTTATAACATCTGCGGGCCATGATGGCACGACAGCAGCCAGAAAACAGTACATAACCGGGGGTAAAATGACCATGTGAGGACCGTGTTCTGGAGGCTATGGAGGACCTTGGCAGACTGCATGTCAAACGTTACCAACTCCCGTCACGGAAGTTGGGTCTGCACCGTGCAGCTGGGAGATAAGGTCGTCTATTTTAGTAGGATAGGAACTACGTACGGGAGTGTTGGGCTGGACTTTTAAGCGTAGCCATTGGCAGGGAAAAACATAACAAGTCGTTACTTACACAACTTTCACCCTCCCCCTCGTCCTCGTGACGTGAAACAAATTAAGAGTCAACTGCCGCCGTCACGTGCCACTCAGGAATGTCGGCCTGTCACATCTTAATGGCGTAGACCCTGACAGAAGAATGTGAGACACGCCATTGTAGAAGGTTGAACCTTGACGATGTCTAACAGTAGCCTGTGTCGAGTTCGCAACGAGCTGGCGAAACGTCTGTTTTAACAGAACTTCTCCAAAACATGACGGAAGTATGAAAGCGTCATATTTCTGATCATATACTTCCCACCAGTATACCATAATTGAATGTAAGCTTACATGATATACGGTTGGTTCTCAACTGAAGACTGGGGTTAAAATCGACACAAATGTCGATAAATTTCCTACGTACCACATATTCGCAGTCTCTGTTACATTTACAAGATATGCCAACAATATAATCATGTTATTTTGGCTCGTTTAAACTTTGCGTGTAATAGCGTTCTTTTTCTGTGGCGTGACTGAAGTTGTACAGCAGCGCGAACTGATAGCAAAACAGGAAAGCATGCTGGAGGTTGTCTAGGAGCTGCATATATAGCATATAAAGCGGTTTGTTTTCACCAGTTCTGTACGCAAGCTAGTATGCTAGGAGACGAGGTGGAATCACTGTAGTGTACGAATAAAAAAAGGAGATAAAGGGATATGCCATCTGGAAACGTGATAAACAAAGCTAGCGCTGATAACTAAGCATCATGGTTCCTTATGTTACCTGGAACATTGCCTCCAAAGATATAACCTTGGAGCGATGTGACAGTTTCTTCGTCCTCATCTGTCTCGGAAATCCGACACCGCCCGGAGTGAAATCCGGCTTATCAGTCTGTGTAATCTTCCGAAACTTTCCTTCCTTCACAACTAGATAACGGCCTTGTGCCATCTCAGGGCTCAACCGCTAATTGTCGTGTTTCGGTGTGCCTTCAAAACTCTTGATTTTGTAGACCTGCACATGTGTTCTCAGTAGAACTGATAGAGAGTAGAACATGTGTAAGTGCAACACTATAACCCTGTAACCTCTCAAAGCCCACTCATTCAGTCATTGCAGAAAAAGTGGTGTTTCCAAAAACGAAGTCATGCTTAGGTTGCATTCCGTAGCAGTTTTTAGAATAGTCACTTGTTCCACTTGTCACTATTGTTAACTTGCGCGGTCTGTATACTTTTTCTATACAGTGTTTCATGTTGAAATCAGCCCCCGGGCAATTTAAGGACGTGCAAATAAAACCCAATGAAAGGGAAGGGACCCACGTGCCCCTCTATCAGTCCCACCCAAGGCACGACATTTATCTTTCCTATATAACACTGGTGGCAGCGGTGGTTGTGATTTCACAAATTGATGTTGCGAGGGAAGATCGCAATGCTTTTTCTTTGATACGTTGTCTTTCTGAGATGCAGACCGCACAACATTTAGAGGGATGTATGTCAAGTTTATGTCGAAATGGATAGAAGATCTTGGAACCTCTCAAAACATTTACTTCAAGATGGAACTCTTTAAGTGAAGAAGAAATCTCACCTTCAGTCTTTTCTATGTTTTTTTGTGATGAGAGTCTTTGAAGCAATTTCTTCTTTTTTATTAAAAAAAATGATTTGACTCTTTTCTAAAGGTGATGACGTATGTTCGAAGAACAGCCCAGCTTCATGCGCAGAATGTCTGCTGCGAGGTCCGCAATGTGCGTGGTGTGCAGAGGAGGTATGGAGAAGTTTCTTGCTTAATTTTTATTCTTCTGCCATTTTTAAGTGTATCTGCTTTCATTACCGCACTGGTGTTGTTTGTATAATTTTTTTCGAACCATTTTCCTTCAGTCTTATGTTGAAGGGTCGGCATCAAGATGTGACGTCATCTCAAGATTACAGGAGAACGGATGCGCAGCAAGTCAAATACAAAATCCTGCCAGTGCCACAGTCATCTCTCAGGTGCGTTTACCTGCCATCTCACTGAAAACCTCCATGTAAATCTACGTCATGGAAATACATTGTATTATCGTATTACTATATACATACATGGGCGCTTATTCTAGTCTTTTTGACATGTGCGTATTACAGACATGATCACTTTATTCATTGCCACTGTGATAGCAGCGACTACAATAGCGGCATTGTTAGTACTAGCAGTCGTAACGTTACTAGTATCGGATGTTTGACCTTGCATAAGTCACGTATCGTCGAGTAAGTGGGTGAAAGGTGAGAGGGTGAACAATGTTTACAAACAAGATTTCACAGTGTAACACGAAAGGAGGCTAAAACAAGACGCAACATTTCAGTCACCAAAGCTCGGCAACCAACAATTATGGTTACGCCTTCATTTTATTCTCCGGCAAATAGAAAACAAAACAACAACAAACGTTTCTTTATATTGTGTGCCTAAAATCTATTAGAAACCCGTGTTCACGTATTACCTTTCCCGTGGTTTGTTTGCAGTACTGTAGCACTTTAATGTTTACTATTTACACAGGGACGCCCGCTCAGCGATACAGGGAGCCAGACAGGCACTGACGTCACACAGGTGTCACCGCAGGAAGTCCGTCTCAGTTTACGACCAGGTGGGTAGCCGAGAATTCCCTTATATGGGCGTGTGCCACCCTGCCGATCGGCTTCCGCACGTGCCCTACGATTCCCGAGTTTTAACTTATATGGAAATCGTCGGTAGATATTTTAATACTGCATGCTAGAGAATAACATCGGAAGCCTCACTGGTGCTTGGACGGTGGACGTTACTCAATAGAATAAGCGGAATAGAATGGTCACACAAACTAATCCAAAGGCAAGACGTACATTCTTGTCTGAGTGCATTAGGACAATCAAAATTCTATCGGATTTACCCTTATTTGGAGTTAACCTAAGCTGAGAATTATATGAACTCTAATAACCTTAAAGCGCTCTCTGGATAGCAAAGGCGCTAACAGCCAGGGAAGCACGCCTGGAGTGTATAAAGAAACATACAGACTGATAAGAGTTTTTGGTATGTCGGGCCAGCCAGAGGTTTGGTTACTGCTTGCTGGTGACTTCCGAAGATCTTTTGCTTCACATATTCATGTCGTATACGTTGTGAGTTATGATTAGCTGTAGTAGCGTTTCCTAATCAATAACCTCACACATCTACCTTTTTCATTGACAATTTTCGATTAGGAACAACTTCACGATCAGTTGAAATTCATATACCTCGTACTGAATCAGAAATGGCGCGACCCGAATGAAGACACTCTTCTGTCGGTTTTATTTCCTCACCTCACACTGGGTGGTCATGAACAGTTTGCCCCACAAAGTGCTTTCCATTCTGATACCATTTCCTCAGATATCGAATACTTCGTTAATCTCTTTGCCCTAAGACAAAAGTAGTACCATGTAGTAGTAGTAGTAGTGATAGTAGTAGTAGTAGTAGTAGTAGTACTAGTACTAGTAGTACTAGTAGAGCCAGTAGAAGTAGTAGTAATAGAGTGGTTTATTTCACATTTACATACAAAAATTACAGGAAGTGAATATAATACTAAAATACGATACTAAATACAAAATTTCAGTCCAGAAAAAGGTTAACGTTAGTCATACCTTATGTTCTATTTTCTCCAGGTGACAGTGCCCAGGTACAGATGCAGGTGCGACAGGTGAAGGACTACCCAGTAGACCTGTACTACCTTATGGACCTGTCTAAGTCTATGGACAACGACTTGGAGAGTCTCAAGACGCTAGGAGTCAATCTTAGTAAGAGTTCCTCCTTGGGAAAAAATCAACATAGCCTTAAATAGCACAGCAACGTCTATCGATTTCTTCTTCGCAGTATGTCGTGACTTTATATACCCTAAGTTTCCTCGAGGTCGCTATTTAGATGGTTGCATTTCATATTTAATTTTTTTAAATTGTGACTATCATTTCTTTATTCGTTTATGAAATATACGAGCATGTCTTTCTATCTCTACAGTTAACAAGATGAGAAACATCACCAGTAATTTCCGGGTCGGATTCGGGTCGTTTGTTGACAAGACGGTGGCGCCGTACGTAAACCTGGCCCCTGGGAAGTGAGTAGAAATCTTCTATGGTCTCGAACTTTCTTAGTATAGTGTGTGTCGTTTAAATTTCAGCTGTCTTTTGACTGAAACTGTTGTAGATACTTGTCAAAACGGATGGTTCTGCCATTAACTCCGTAAAAAGTCCTCGAAAAATGTTGCCATCGGCCTTGACTAGGACCAAAACTTTCCTTGTAGACCTTACTAACATTGACCGTAACTTGGAGACTTGGTTACTCTCGATCTATTTCCTCTAATCCGTCGGAAAATTTCTCGAAATCCATCCCCGGGAAAGTCAGCTCGAAAATCCCCATTCATATACACATGAATATCAGAACTGATAGGGACATGTAGCTGGCTGACGTCATCAAATCCATCCAGTCAGTCGAGTAGCCGTCAGCAGGGCGCGAGTCGCAAACGGTTGGAGAGCCCTGAACTATGGCGGACTTGTGTCAAACAAGTGATAACTTGACTTTGGGGTATATTTAGTATAATAGGCTTTTCAATTCTAAGTTCTGCCCCTCTTTAACATGTACAACGTTTTAATCTCGTCCCCAGACTGAATGAGCCGTGCGGCGGCTGTGCGCCCGTGTTCGGGTTCAAGAACGTCCTGTCCCTGACTGACCAGGCCGAGGAGTTCAGCGTGCAGCTGGGGCAGCAGCAGGTGTCAGGCAACCTGGACCAGCCCGAGGGTGGCTTCGACGCGCTCATGCAAACCGCCGTCTGCAACGTAAGAGTCTTAGTCTTACAGTAACCATGCCCCCTTGTGAAGTTTACATGAGTTGCAGTGCACTTGAGTGCAATATGAGTTGCAGTTCACTGTGAAGTGGAAAATAATCAGAATTTGTGTCATAATGACAGATATGAACTTCGTATGGGCCAAGACACGATCGGGACTTCTGTTCATTATACGTTATCTGTACCAATCAGTTTCTCCTTATTTCTGTTATTTAAACTTTGCACAGGTATTGATCTCTTAACTGTCATAAAGATACTGGCTATACATGTTTATGATGTATACATCTATAAATGTATAACGTACTTTCAGGATGAAATAGGCTGCCGAGAGAAGGCTTATATCTAATATGCTATATATAATATACTTTCAGGATGAAATCGGCTGGCGAGAGAAGGCCACTAAGCTGATCGTATTTGCCAGTGACGCGCCCTTCCACTCGGCCGGAGACGGGAAGCTGGGCGGGATCCTGACGCCGAACGACGCGAAGTGCCACCTGGACTCCTCCGGTACCTACACCGAGCTGAACAACCTGGTGAGCAACGCCAGCTACCGCCGACCAGGGCCGTTAGGAATATGTTGCCATATTGCGTTGTCACTTTGCCATTGCGTTGTACCGTGTCCAAGTAACCGGGACTAGTCTCAGACTTTAGCTAACTTATTTTTGATGTTGCTAACGTAAGTATTGTTTTCTGATTGCTACCGTATTCTGATGGCTGCCGTTTTCAGCTTATTACTGCCTCCGTATATCGTAGTATTCCTTTTGGCTATATCAAACACGGTTCAGTTCTAGATCTAGTTCTAATTATAAAACATTCGTGGTTCAATTAGATCCAATGTCGTACAATCTCCGCCATCACATTAAGTTTTTTCTGCAGTCTGTTGCTTCTGGACACTTTGACGTGGGTTCGATTCCCATGTGGATTTTAGCAATGACAATTCTACTACACATATACATATTGTCACACTGTTTTTCTCTGTTCTAATCAGAGCTCTCGAGCTGCTGTTTGTTGACGAGTTTGTTTTCCACACTTGTTAGGATTACCCGTCAGTAGGCCAGCTGATCGCGGTGCTGGAGGAAAGGAACATTCAGCCCATCTTTGCAGTCACTGGGGAACAGATCGACATCTACAGGGTCAGTAGATACGACTGTTTGTTTGTTTGTTTGTTCGTTTATCTGCCTATGCGCCTGTTTTACGCACAATGAATTAGTCATTGGTTACAACATTCATGCCATGGTGTTCATAGTGTTTATTGTAAAATCTTGCCCCGAGGGATTGTTAAAAATAACAAGACAGGTACAATTAAAGAAAGCAATGACACGGTGGGGGCAGGTTTCAAGTATACGTTTTTTTAAAATTTGCTAAAGCTTGTGTTGTGACGTAATGGTTTTGTATGTCTGTTTCGCAGGGTCTGGCAAACATGTTCTCAGGCGCCATCGCAGAGACTCTTGCTGAAGACTCTTCCAACGTAGTGTTCTTGGTAGAGGATGCCTACAAGGTAACTTCTTTCTTCGATCAGTTTGCCTTCATCTGTCGAAATAAGATTTATTTGGACGCAGTATCATCTCTAACATTCGTCGTTTCTGTACAACGGAAAAGGTTGTATCTTGATAACATTTTGAAATTTTTTGAAAGGAAATAGTTTCTTGAAAAGAAGTATTATGCGAGAGGAAAAAACGCCTGAAGTATTTTCGTTTTTCTCTTCCTTTTTTTAGAAACTCCGCTCTGAGGTGAGGATGCAGGCCCCCAACGTGCCGGAAGGGATCGAGCTGCAGTTCACGGCCCTGTGCTTGGACAACCAGGTGATAGAGGGCGCTGCCGAGTGCAAGAACCTAGCGGTCGGTGACACCGTCGCGTTCAATATAACGGTCAAGTTAGCCGAGTGTCCGCAAGAGGGCGGCGACTTGCAGTTCTCGCTAAACCCGGTAGGGTTCGGTGACGAGATGACGATCAAGGTGACAACAATGTGCTCCTGCGACTGCGAAGTTGCCGCGGTAAGTCATGACGTCACTAATGACGATTCTTGTCAAGGTTGAGTGTGTACACTGTATCTACACCGTTTTACTCAACCACGTCTAATCATTCTCCTCTCTTTTTCTTTCGCTCCATTCATTTATTCTTCATTTTCTTCACTGACCACAGATCCCGGACAGCGACCAATGTTCTGCCGGTAACGGTACGCTGGAGTGCGGCGTCTGCGTATGCAACATGGGCAGGTAAAAACCTACTTTTAGAATCCATGTATCATATGCCTTCCTTGCAGATGGCGATTAATTTCGATTGTATATCGATAATGCGGATCCGAAAAAAGGTAAGCAAGAAGTCGCCTGAAAAAAATGGGCCGAATATTTTCAAAACGTATTAACCCGAAAAGACAGAGAAAGCGGGCCCATAGTCTAGGTGATTAAAGAATTTTTTCTCTGTTTTTGTAATGTGTTGATTTGGCTTCACGACACATCTATTGTTCCAAAGGTACGGCCAGACATGTGAGTGTAACGCTGACAGTGTGGAAGCCGTGGACGAGACCAAGTGT
Source organism: Branchiostoma lanceolatum (assembly GCF_035083965.1). Taxonomy (NCBI): domain Eukaryota; kingdom Metazoa; phylum Chordata; class Leptocardii; order Amphioxiformes; family Branchiostomatidae; genus Branchiostoma; species Branchiostoma lanceolatum. Next base: position 20,420,152 of record NC_089723.1, on the reverse strand, counting down.
CGGATGGACAACGCCACGGCCGTGTGCTCGAGCCGCGGCGACTGCCTGTGCGGCCAGTGTACCTGCTCGGCTCGACAGGACCCGCGAGAGAAGATCTGGGGCAAGTTCTGCGAGTGTGACAACTTCTCCTGTCTCAGGCACGACAGGCTCATCTGTGGTGGTAAGTGTTCTTCAGCTTGGTAAATACCTTTGGGGAGCAGAGAAAGACAATTGGAGAGTGGATTCGAGTGTCAAAAAAATGCGTGTGTGGGAGTTGATCTTTTACAACGGGAAAGTATGTCAGTAGTTTACTGGTACAAGTCCCTATACTATTTTGGTAACTGTATGATAACAACGTTCAAAGTTTTTGGTCAGAACGTTCGTGAATATCGATGTATTTACATGGTAATTTGGTTATTTCGTTTCGTTAAGCTCCGTTTTATTCTGCACTTCTCGTTCCTACATTACTACAACTGTTTTATATATGTATGTTTGTTACATGTATGTTTGTATCTCTTCAGGGCGCGGCACGTGTGACTGTGGGCAGTGCGTGTGCGAGTCCGGCTGGGCGGGCGAGGCGTGCGAGTGCTCCGCCCGCACGGACGCCTGCATCGCCGAGAACGGGGAGGTCTGCAACGGCCACGGAACCTGCGAATGCGGCAAGTGCAAGTGTGAGGATAACTTCGCCGGACCGACTTGCGAGGAATGCCCGGTACGTGAATGCTTCTGTATATGATTGGTATTGTGTGCAACACCTAACTCTAAACATCTCACAATGTACTCGATACCATCTATACTTTAGAGAACTCGATAGCAAAAGAGGAAGATTAAAATTTCTACTTTAGACTATCGTGTCGAAATTTTGGCGTCGCCGCATTATTTCGAATGAAACTGAAACCTGTACCCCAATCATCTTGTTCTTTTCTGTGTTGGTACAGGATGTTTTCGTTTTGTTCCATGCACTTCTTATTGTGTACGTTTTCACATATGTTGCACAGACGTGTCCCGGGAAGTGTGAGGGAAACAAGGGCTGTGTACAGTGTCAGGCCTTCCAGTCCGGAGACGTGGCGGACGTGGACTGTCTGCAGTGTCCCTTCAACGTCACCATGGTGGACAGCGTGGACGTTGTCGGTAAGAAACAGTTCGAAAAAGATTTGTGCAGGACAGACCAGGGAGGGTCAAAATGCCAATTTGCTGCACACGACCAAACAAAAATTACAAAGACGTTGGTTTTGAATTTTAAACCGTTTACCTGTACTGAGAATTGAAGTTTGATGGCTGGCTGACCGAAGTAAATGGCACTCAAAGTCTAACACGTGCAACTGCAATAGCCTGTTCGTAGTAGGAGGATAGTGTACGAAACCTCTACATCATGTAAGGAGTAGAATTAGTCATGCATATTGGAAGGACTCATTGTATATGCACAACATTGATGACACATGTGTATGTTATACTGTCTATGCATGTTACACTGTCTATGTATGTTACACTGTCTATGTCTGTTACACTGTCTATGTATGTTACACTGTCTATGTCTGTTACACTGTCTATGTATGTTACACTGTCTATGTCTGTTACACTGTCTATGTCTGAGAAATAATTTCCATACCGTATGTCTTAACGAAACGTTGCTGGTCTTCTTAACAGTTGACGATCCCGAGACCCAGCTGTGCCGCTTCCGTGATGACGACGACTGTCTCTTCACCTTCTCTTACGGCAAGGGTTCCGACAACTCACTGGTAGTCAACGTACAGAGGACCAAAGGTACGTCTTGCATATATGTGGTGATTTTTCTTAGAGACCTGCATCTTTGAGCACAATAGAGAGATAGTGCTGTCTCTGCTATTCGAGCATAGTCCATTGCAGAGATTGCGATAGCTTGTGGTTGACATATATATCTCAGGAAATGGAAGGGAAGATAAAAAGAAAGGCGCTTGTATTGATATACCGATTTATGTGATGCCGCCATTTTTTGGCAGAATGCCCTCCGGAAGTCAACATCCTTCCCATCATCCTCGGCATCGTGGCAGGGATCGTTCTGATTGGTCTAGCGCTCCTGATCATCTGGCGTGTACTGCTCTATCTGTACGACAGGAACGAGTACCAGAGGTTCGAAAGGGAACAGCAGAAGACCAAGTTTTCGTCGGTATGTATCGACATTTGCAAACAGTTTGCTATTTTGTACATCATTTCATGTTTAGAACTTAAGATGGAAAAGCCTGCGAAAACATACTTTAGAGACAGTGTCTTCAGGATAATGATCACGATATCATTCCAATAAAATGATTAATCAAGAGGATCTATTAGCTGCTTTATCACGTTATTTGGTGCATAATTTGGTGCATATAACAGTAACTGAAAATAGAAAAAGTAGAACCAATTGCCTGATATCATGATGTTGCTCACTGTATTTTTGTTGCTTGTTTCAGGACATTAACCCACTGTACAGGGAGACAACAACAAAGTTCCTGAACCCCACATATGGCGGCAACAAGTGATCTACTACCCTGCCTCCAAGTTGTATCCATATTGTTGTTGCTGTTTAGTATAAGCTCAAGTCACTGAAGGCTACCCTCCATGACATCATTCTGAAGGAACGGGCTAAAATAGTACAGATTTAACTTCAAACCACAACTTCGACAAGTGCCTTAAAGCTATGAAACAGTGTTAAACGCTGGCATAATCAGAAATTGACATTTGTAACAGAACGTCAAAAATATGGTCAGAAATTGACATTAGTAACGAACCGCCCAATTTACGAAGAACAGAATTAACTTTTTGTAGGGACTTCACTTCTCGATCTGTATGTTTTTATCATGAATTCTCAGTAATCTGATAGAAGTCTGAACATTTTGTTTGAGTTTTACTTTCCTTTTTATTTCCTCTATTATCTACTCCACATTCCCGCATTGTAAGCGCGTTGTGTCAATTAAATTGACGGTTTTGCAATGTCACAAATACGATAAACAATTGTAAATATTACAGACATTACGACGCTATATTGTATATATGTTTTCATGTTGATATATTATCGTTTGGAGGCTGACTAACTCTGCATGCTTGTAAAGCGTTTGACTTTTTTTGGCACCAAAGTTTAAACCAACATTCCGAGATTGACAGTGTCATAGGAATTTTGATAGAGACGTAGCATATAGTGCAGACGTACATAGTGTATATGTGTGCTATTTATTTTACATAGTCCATGTAGTAGTAGAGACTAATTTTAACTGAGTTAACATCTAGACTTATTAAGCTTTGATTTTAGTGTTTATTTGCTGCAAAGGTTGTTTAGTTTTAGTAAAATTGTGTAGATAAAACATGGAACTTTTTCACGCATATATGTGTGCTATTTATTTTACATAGTCCATGTAGTAGTACAGACTAATTTTAACTGAGTTAACATCTAGAATTATTTAGCTATAATTTTAGTGTTTATTTGCTGCAGAGGTTGTTTAGTTTTAGTAAAATTGTGTAGATAAAACATAAAACTTTTTTCACGCACAACGTTGGGAACTGATCCCATTCTAAATAGAATAACATAAGATGCATACATAAAACACTCTTACTATATGGATGTGCTTCATTTTACATCATTTTTTGATAGTAATTGCTAGAAATAACAGTGCACTGCTACAATGTTCAAACATACGTTCTTTTTACATAAAATGCGTCATCCTGAAACTAACCATATCTCACAATAGCAACGTGTGTATTTGGCCCCAGACAAAGGATATACTGCACTTTATATTTGTACGTGCAATATGCAGTGAATTAAAACATTTGTTCTGACGTAGTGTCTACGTTGTGTTTTCTGTTGCATTGTGCTTTTTTTCTCTAAATCATGCAAATTTCTACTTCAGTTTATTTTGCTTTTCCAGGCCAGACGAACAATTCCCCGTTACGTTGATTGAGTGCCTTTATCAAAATCCTATCTTTGAAAGGAATACCACTTTAGAACTTAGACGTCAAGAACTGTACAATAAATTACACTGTAAGCTTGAAATAACAACATTTCCATTGCAACAAACATCAACAACCCCTTTTATAAAGGAACCTGTTTTGATAACCCAAACTGCAGTTATAGGAAGGGAGTTCTATTGCATATACGCTCGAAAAGTCGTCACAAGTGGTCTTGTCACAATTTTGCAACCAATGCGATCGGCAGTATGCTCTTTCTAAATGCATGCACCACCGAAGCACTTTGATAACCGACGACACAATTCTAATACAGCTGGCATCACACCTCTTTCATGTCATGGCTAAAGAGAAAGTACAGAAAGGCTGCCACGACGAGAACAACAAACACCACAGGAATGACCCATTCCAAGCGACATCCTTGGCTGCCATTGGTTGACTGGTCTCCATGGGAACCCGCCGAGAGACCGCACTGTGCGCATGTGTGAGAAGAAGACATCCGGGATCTGTTTGGGTTGCCCGGTGGGAAGAGTGGCCTCCTTTCGAAGTCCTCTTCAAGTTTAATTGCCACGGAAGACATGGCGGGGTAGTCTGAAAGAATAAGACACATTCAGTACTTGTACGTTCTACATGAGGTACCGTGAACAGACGCAAGTAGACATCTTGAGGAGTTTACTGCATGATACCTTTACTGATGTTGGTACTGATGTTGGTATGGATGAATATGAAAGGGTGCAATATGTGCATGGATAATGTTTGAAAGGTAAGGGAGTGGTATTGTATGCGAATGTCTCTTTTTCTACACACACACACACACACACACACTACTGCAGCAGCAGAACACATTCACAGTGGACTACTACTACTACTATACACACGTACACACACACACACACACACACACACACACACACACACACACACACACACACACACACACACACACACACACACACACACACACACAATATATATATACATAGATTTTTATACGGAGTCTTGTACGTCAGTATCGCTAGGGGATCCCCCAGCCGTGTTATTTCCGCATTAAAAAAATCAGTTCCCTTTCTTCCCTGCATGTAAATTTGATGCAAGTGGTGTTTCAAAAATCCTGAACATACGGGCGTCATACGTCAAAATGCGCACTGATACCACGCACTGTGCAAAGGAATACAAAAATATCATTGACATCATAATTCGGTAAATATTTAAATGTGACCCACTAATTAACAAACGTAACTTTAAAAAAAAACGGAAGTCAGCGGTCATAATCCGCCATCATGTTTTTCTCTCACAGGCTGCTATGCCGAAACAGTACTACTAGTACTAGTTCTGCTTTTCCCCAAACCAACTGGAGACTGAACCAGTACCAATATTTCTCTATACATAGAAGTCTCTTGCATCAAAGATGACATCAGTCAGAGAAAAGACAAGGTGCGACCCAAATTTTCGTACAGCATATCGTGGTTGTGCTCTACGTACAAGCCACCAGGTACCTACCTGTTATACAGGGTCGGTTTCACAGCCGTGTTGAGGGACCGGTGTATGCTGTATGTAGTATGGTCTGTCGGTGGACACACCTGGGTAGAGACCACGGTTCGGACAGTTGATCCTAAAAGCTCAGTCGGTAAAGTGCGGATCTGATGGAATTACACTATCAATATCTAGAATATATGCAGCTTGCACTAAAGTAAAGGTATAACAATCTTGAGTCGGAGCCGAAAAGTGTAGGTTCTGTTTTACTTCCGTCAGCCACCGGGACTTTTATTCTTTTTTCCCAGTCAAAATAAATTGGACGTTACCATTTCTCCTGTAGGGATGACTTCCTCCTGTCCACCCCTATGTAGTGGGCGCGCGTGTAATTGGGGTTAACGTTCTCGCAAATGTTAGTAAAATACAGTAAGCTATATTTTGCTAAAACAGTTAGAGACTCAAATCTTCATTTCACTTGGTATTTCTAAGAGAATGCTCCTCACTGTGTCGGGAAGAGGAGGATCGTTTATAGTGGTATCGACATTATCGCTTGAGTATGAAGCGTTCTGCTGTCCTTGCAGTACACACGTTTGGTCGGGGGAGGGCGTCATGGATGACGCATGACAATGACATCACTAACTTCCCGGTTGAAGGTTTCGATGATTCAACTGAGAGAACACTGTACGCTGCATGTAATCAAGGATTCTCCGCATACGTAGCTCGAAATGAGTTCAGTCTATCCAGACTTCATACAGCAGCTATAGACTGTCAACAGAGCCGATAGTTTTGCACAGGGAAACCAGGAAGACCATTACGATAGTACTCTTCGAGTTTATTTCCGGGTTTTGGACAACAATGCCGCTTTCTCCGACTTCCCGAAAAGCCTTACTGGGAACCCCCATCGTCCTGGGTATCGCCGTGTCGTGGGTCGGGTCCACCCAGTTCGCCCAGAGCACGTTCTCCGCCAGCTTTGACGGGCCCTTCTTCAATATGTGGTTCTCCACTGTGTGGATGATGGCGTGCTTCCCCGTGTACACCGCGGTGTGTGTTCTACTGAAGGGACAGTCGTGTGGTCAAGTCTACAGGTGAGCGTGGTTGTGCTTGTCTACCATTTGTCACACAGCCTCTGTCACACAGCACGAAAAGCGATCGGCCGACGAGTCTAGGTCTGACATTTTCGTCAGAATTGAAAGTCGCCCGATGTTCTCCTAATCCATGCCATCTTTAACCCTAGAACCACCGTATGGGGTCAAAACTGACCCCAGGCGTATATCAACATTTGCCATTTGGACATTTCGAGTCGAAAAGAAAATTCCTTCAATGAGTTTGTTTGTATTTATGTCTTATAACTTCTCACAAGTTTTTACCAAGATTGGCTCATTGTTGATTAAGTTATCCTAGACAGTTTACGCATGGTCCAGTGGGGTCAAAACTGACCCCAACAAAATCTGCACTCATATTCCCTATTGTTTGATACTTGTCGTCTAATAACATGTATGATAAGGGTTATTATGATCATAGTAACAAAATATAATCTTGTAGAAACGGGAAAAAAAACAATTCTTTTTAATGAACGTAAAAATTAATGACGTTGCGACGTATTATGACGTCATTTATGTGATTTTATTGACGAAAACCAACGAATTGGATATTTCCATATAACTCAAAGGTACACAATAAAACTTAAATTGAAATTCTGTATGACAAATCAGAATATGTCCAAAGACGTTATTTGTAGATGGCAACAGGAACGACGTCAAAATTACGTCATAAAAATTATATTCATATCAGGTTATACTAGAAAAATCCGCCATCTTGGTTCCGCCATCTTGAATTATATTAAATGCATATTTTCATCATATAACCCAATAACACAATAAAAATGGATCAAAACGTTTATATTAAGATTGTTTCTGTTTGAATAAACATGGTAATGATGAAATTTGAGGTTGAAATAACCGGTTATAGCTAATCTGATTATATCGTCCGCTATCTTATATTTTGAACGATGACGTAATCAAATATGCATAGATTATGAATATTAAATCATAAAAGTGATAGTGAATTACATTGGTTGGTATTGATATAAGAAAATGACTGCAGTTTAAAAAGACAGACCTAGAATTACTTTGTAAAATCCAAAATTAGCGACTTTTGCCAAATATGGCTTTCAGAAACCGGTTGCCATAGCAACATGAAAACATTGATTGAAAACATTGATTAGTCATGTCATTATATTCAGATTGTTGCCAACGAAGTTTGAGCAAAGGTGACCAAGTTTGGTTGTTCTAGCGTAAGACATTCAGATGCTACATGACATGAAGTGTTGGTGCAGGCCTCAAAAGAGTCCGCTTGTCTGAATAGCGTTAGTTGCAAAAGACGATGTTCCCTATTTTTGCATAAATTTTGATAATAAACAGAAATTATTAACACCTACTCATGTCAAACTGTCTCTTATAGATCACTTAAACTATACATATATACAAACCACAAAAATAGTCTCCAATAAAGCTATATTTGTAGAAACCATTGTGGGGTCAGTTTTGACCCCATACGGTAAGATTAGTCGTAAAAAAGCTACGGTGGTTTGAGGGTTAAGGATCGGCCGGTGTTTGAAAGTCACTGCTCACCGTCAAACAGCTATAGGATAGGGCAGATTTCAGCCCCCCTCCCTCCATAAAAGATTTTAAAGTCGGGTGACTCTGGCGATTAACAAATACGGCCAAAGCTCGTCGGCTGTGTCGTGACAGGATCTTTACTGAGGTTTACGTACATGTATAAGAATGCTGCTTTAATCCCTTTGGCTAATTGGCAAGGTGCAACTTTACTAGTACTGTCAGTTACCCCAATACATATCATGACTTGGACGTGGTACAGCGCACAACAATACTTAAAATTTCGAAAAACAACTAGTTCTGGAAATGTTCAGAAAACAAATTAATGTGGGGTTTGTTTGCCTCTATCGATTGCGTCTTCGTTTTCCCAGTTCAGTTCCCATGCAGTTTCTGTGTACCACTTCGGCGCATTCCCTCGCTACTGTGCGTCTTTACTACACCAGGCCCGTTTGTTGTGTTATGGCTTCTTGCTGTGAACATCGTGTCATTGTCATGATTTTGTCATGACTTTAATCGTTGCCGCGGATATTGAAACTAGTTTTGCTCTTCCCCAGAGAAAACGAGTCCATTTTCGGAGCGGACGGCCTGACATTGCGGACGCTCCTGGTAAAAGCTGGCTTCTTTCTTCTCCTCTGGGCGGGAACCAACTACCTGAACATCCGGGCACTTAAGGAAATTCCCGCCACTGACGTCACGGCGCTATTCTCCAGCTGCAACGCCTTCGTCTACGTCTTTTCCATTCTGTTGTTGCGGGAGCGACTGTATATAGGACGGGTAAATGGTCTTGTATATCATAATAAACCGAGGGATAGTTTGTGAAGACCCTTGGGAGTTGGATCGGAGACCATATCAATAACTCAAGGATAAAAAAACATGATTTTTTCCATAAACTCTACATGTTTATGCTATACAGTATAAGAATAGATCACCAAGGGACCTTAACTACGTTTCCTCTTGAATGAGCATTTTAATTATTTTCTGGTCCTAAAAGTTGTAGAAATTGGCACATCAACTACGATGAAGGTTGCAAACGTAGCTAATTATGGGACACAATTGCTGACACCTTGTCCGCTTAACCCATAACTCTGAAATACTTCTCCCTCCCTCCCTCCCTAGGTCCTCTCAGTACTGATGGCCATGGGCGGAATCGTGCTCATCGCCAACGCTAGTGGGTTCAAGGGCCCCTCGTTGCTAGGCGTGGCTCTTTCTGTAGGGGCTGCAATTGGAGCGGCTCTGTACAAGGTAATTTCTGATTTGGTCCTTACTCCGGGTCTGAAAACCGCACACATGCTGTAGGTTGGGAACGTAACATCTACTACGGGGGTACATAATTCCGCGGCCGACATCCTAAAAAATACACCCAAACAGATGTCCAACCCAACGTCCCCCAGTATAATGCACTCCTGTATAACCAAACTGTGCATACTTGGGGGTTGCTGCACTAAAGATCTCTCAAATGTCATATGGCGGATTTATGTAACCCAGCGGATTTATGTTAATGGGAGTTACATACACGTGGATTTGTGACTGAAATTTGGACTGTTTTCATTGTAGAACGTGACCATTTCTTTCTTCATCTGAGATCGTTTCCGATTATCAAAGTAGTCTGGTGTGTGGAGACTAACGGCAATTCTTCCCGCCAGGTTCTGTTCAAGCGCGTGTTTGGAGATGCGAGTGTTGGGCAGGTGTCGCTGTTCCTGTCGTGTTTAGGGATACTAGACCTCCTGGGACTCTGGCCCGTCATGCTCAGTCTGTACTACGGACAAGTGGAGACTATGGACTGGTATCACCTGCCGTGGTCCTACCTGTGTGGAGGGGCCGCACTCGGACTGGGTACGTCAATCAACGTCAGTTTAAGTCTTGTGTAGCCGTTGTGACGTGCTATGGGGTTTTGTTGTCTACTACATATATGTCTGTACTTTGGACGGGTTAATCTCCAAACATGTACAGATGTTGGGGTGGAAGAACGTAACGTTTTCTGACTGCCAGGCTTTTCTGCACAGTGTCTCACCCACAATGATCTGTCAGAAGCCAAGCAGTCAGAAAAAGTTACTACAAAGTTTGCTTGGAGATCATGAACCGGTACTGACATCTACCTACAGTCACTGTAGTCCTACATTTGTGGAGTACATGCATGTATCTGCTGTTTCATAGACAGTCAGGTGGACTGGCACTTACAATGTACCGTGCCTAGGCCTCACTGTCTGCAATCTGTTAAGCAATTGTTTCGCAGTGCTGTGCTAAGACATTTACTACTCAGTCATTTACAAGTAAAAGATTTCCAACTCGTATGTAGAACAGCTTCAATGGGACGTACTCTTAGTTTAAACGTATTGTAACCTTCCCACAGCTTTCAACTTCTTCATCAACTTCGGCATCGCTTTCACCTTTCCACTCTTCATCTCGCTGGGGACCGTGCTGGGAATTCCTTTGAACGCAGGTAAGAGACCTCTAAACACGGGCACGAGACCTCTGAACACAAGGGAGACACGAACGAACACAAGTCACTTAAGCTTAAAGTGAAACCGCCTACGTCAAACGGATAGCTTTACCACCTGAGACACAGAGATCTATTCCATCACCCCCCCCCCATTGTGCTACCTACTGTAGATATCTCAAATAAGCGTATTTTCATATATTATTTTCATTAGACACAAGGGTATCAGCTTTAAGGTTATAGTATTGAAATTCAGATGGCTTGCTCCAAGTTGCTACGATATATGTCCACATGGATTATCCTTTCACTGCTCGTTTGACCCAGTATTCCTGTTGATCAATCAATCAATCAATCAACCAATCAATCGATCGATCGATCAATCAATCGATCAATTAATTAATCTACAAATCGATCGAGCGGTTGATGAGTCGGTCGATTAATCCACCAACCATTCAATCAATCATTCTGTCTATCTATCGATCGATTGAGCAATCAAAGAAGCAAATAACCAATTAAGTAAATAATCAATAAATCAATCAAACAAACAAACACTTATTGTTATCTACTTTGGTGGTCTATGACGTGTGAAGATGGTTATGTCTTCCCGTCCATGTCAGGAGTAGACGCCGTGTTCCGTGGCGTGACGTTCGGTCCCCTGAAGGCTGGCGGTGCGGCCCTGGTCGTCGGCGGGTTTCTCCTCATGTTGGCTCCCGAGGAAGCTCATCGTAAGGTCTGTGACGTCATGTGCTGTGTGGAGCCAACCCAAGAAACAGACGAGACCGAGCGGCTTCTGTCAGGGACGCCAAGTGTCGACACTTCGGTACAGAACATGGACTGACAATTTAGGGATTCCTCAAGTCCATAAGTCCCCTATAACCTCCGAAACATTAACCCACCAACCAAACATTAACCAACCAACGAGCTAATCAACCAAACCAACCCACTAATTAACCAATCAACCTTCTATTAAGCCAACGAACCAACCAATCAATCAATTAGTCAGTCAATTGATGAAAAAATCAATCTTTATTTGAAACCACGTAAAACTTGACATGCAATTGATTTACCAGGATCCATGCATACTCTTAACTTATACATACAGGACACCTTTATCACTAGTTCAGAGGTCAAATAACACCATTGCTCAATTCTTCCTAAGATAGTTGAAATCTGACCCTTTGTTAAGCTACAATATGACAAAAAAGCAACGGATAATTTCTTTCTTAGATATATTAATCTCTTAAGTCTTATCGACGGATAAATGCTCAATAATTCTTAAAATTAGTAGCGATGATACAAAATACAAGAATTCATGATACAAATTGTACTTGCAGCAAATCAAGAAAGTTGAATGTTTACGTTACATGATAAGTATGAATCTTCACATATTAAAACATTTCTGGCACAACATCAGTGGGTTTCTTGGTCAATGCCTAACTTGTAAACGTCGGTGCCAACCGGGTATTTATATCTCCATGTCGCTATCCTCAACTTGTTCGATGACGATCTTGACGTCACACTTTGTATCGATGACTTGGCGAGTAGACGTACGGGGGGCGTGTGTTCGGAGACTGGGCACGCCAGGCAAGATGGAGTCGCAGAGGTCTAGGCTTTTATCAAGTCGCTCCTGAATGATGCGCAGGCTTTCCTGTAGCTTTTCAATCTTCAGTTCACCTATTATGCAAACGAAAGTTGGAAGTAGTTCTTAAGAATGTGATAGGAATTTTGAAACTATGTTATAATGATAAAACCCTAAGCTGTCCTGTCAATCGCAATACAGAAGCATTGTCAACCTTGGAGGCAATAATTGGCATGTTTCATATTGATAAAACAAAACCAATAGGGCCATGTCAGCTTTGAGGTAAATACATCATTGCAAACTAGAGGCTTGCCGTCATTTAGGGTCAACTCACATCTGTCGTACGACCGCAAACTGAGGGATAGTAGTGCATGTGTCGAACAAAATTCAGCTGTCATGTGTTACTGAGAATGCTGCCTTAGATCATTGTGGGTGATTGGCTCTGTCACAGCCTCCTTGAAAATTGTACGACATCAAAATCGTACGTCAAGCTACGACGAATCTGGAGTCGCCGTTGTCTTACCTGGTTCCTCCTCTTTACTTGGAGGGCTGTGCATACCAAACTTGGCACAGACGCTGTTCCACATGTGTTCGGCAAGGTCCTGATCGAGCTCGACGTCGACGTCAGCGGAAATGGCGTCACAGATGATGGACATGAGGAAGTTCATCAGGAGGGTGAAGATGCAGATCATGAAGGCGGAGAAGAAGATCGGCCCGATAAGCGGGTTTGCTTCCAGCATGTCATTGGCGAAGAACCTAAAACACGCAGAAGTCAGGACAATGAATGAGACAACGTTCTTGATGCCATCACGTATCAAAATTACAACATGGTTCACAGAAGTCAAAGTTCTTCAGTTCAGAATATCCACAACATTACACATTTATAAGAGGGGTCGTTACCTTCCAAGCATCATCTCGAAGAGGGCGAACGTCGTGCGGTACATGTCTGAGTAGGACTCCAGGTGACTCCCGAATATCAGAAATGCTGAAACAACAACAGATGTAACATGTTATATTTCAGCCTCCAACAACAATTATAGTCTTACATCTACAACCTGTAATGTATAAGGGGAACCATGCGGTGATATGTACAAATTATTCATGTAGGTGCAGGTCTATGTAATTTATATTCTTTGTTTCCTGAATATGGTATAAACTATTCCGTTCTGCTAACCTGCGCTGATGAAGGACATGAAGGCGACAGCAGCAATGACTAAGAACGACATGAGCTCATTTTTCATGATGCTGGGGAGGGCCAGGAGTTTGGCGACTGTCTGACTGAAGCGGACGACGCGAAGCAAGGCGATGTTGTTGATGAAGACCACAATGCCCATGATGTGCGCGAAACAAGCATCCCACCATGCAGCGGTTGTCAGGTCTACAAAGCGTTCAAATCCCAGCTCACCTGTTGGACAAGAGTTATTTCCAAAATCAAAAATCTATCACGAATCAACGATCCCAGGGTTCGATTCAAATATATACTCAATCCACACGTAGGTCGTTTCATTTGTTGTAAACACAAGAAAATCAAACAAATCTATAGCAAAGGCTATCCTACTGCATGGCATGGAAACAGATAACAAAATCTTGATCAACCAATTTTGTAAGTGCTAATGGAGTATATTTGTGGCACAAACAAATTCCTGCAAAGAAATCACACAGGTTTGCCGTAAGTTGAGTAACGCTTTGGACGTACCGTTACTTTTGGCGACCAATGCGAGTGTGTCAGATGCCACGGTATATCGCTTGATGAAGACGGAGATGACTGTTGCTGTGCCGACGAGACTAAGGCATCCGAGGACATTCCAACCCGAAATGAAATATTGCCATCCCATGTTTCTCACAGCTTTTGCCTCCTTGAAAATCATTACCGAGAATAGCAATGTGAATATAATGTGTATGAGCAAGTTCATATAGTCTGCGTCACTTTCATATTGAAACAGACCAAACGAAGTGATCGTTGCCTTTGGCACAAGATTTCCTACTCCAGTATGATCTAGGACAATGTGCACAACGCTGAACAGCTTCAGGCTTGGGTTGTAGAAGTTGATGTCGATTGCCAGGGACTTTGTGTATTTGTCAAGAAATTCAGAGTCCTTCAGGGAACGGAAGAATGCCACAGCGGTGTCGTGATGGAGAGGTAGGTCGAGGGAGTGATGGTTTGTGCAGTTGGACGTGTGGTTGGGGTGGTTCAGAAGATCCGGAACCGCGAATCGCCAGCAGCTATAGGACGTGTTCTGCAGATACCGATTCCAGCCGAGGCCAGCACCATTCTCCCAGGTAGTGGCACCTGCATTGATAAAAAAATCATAGTTATAGATCTTGCTGGTTAACGGTACAAATGCTTATTATTGCCCTTGACGTAGTTATTAATCGCGAACTTAAATCCACCGTGAGCATTTTTCTGTATTCTGCCTGCCTACTCCCTTGTTTCAGTCGCGAACATAAAGCCACCGCGAACACTTCATTTTCTCCTTACTGTGAAAATAAATCTCCGAGAACATTTCCCCTTTTACGGTATCTGTGAATCACGTTTCGTCTATTGTTTGATAAGATAAAATCGACTTTAAGAGCCATTGGCATTGGAAGATGCAAGAACCATTTGCTAACATTTTTTCTAGTGGAAGACAAAGACTTTGTACACAACAATGGATATTTATGTAAGAGAACTTTTCTGTGACACAAACTGTTTATTAGATTTAATTGGGTGAAAACGGGGAATCAAAAGCACTTACCTAGTCGTCGTCTAACTTGTACCAAGCGTGGAGGGCCGACGCGGAAGGATTCGGTGTTCTGTGCAAACTGCCGGTCTAAGAACTTCATTTTCCTGCCGTTGTACCAGACAGATGGGTAAAGGGTCGGCAGCAGGACTTCCTCAGTCCACATATAGAACTGATCCGGAGTTCTGATCTGTGTGCACAAATGACACGGTAAGCACGGCCGTTGCACAGGGGATACCGCAGTTCTATTCAAAGTATACATATGTCTGTGCATGTCGATTTGTAAACGGAGAAATAATTCAAATCTTCGAATTCATTCACGCTGTGTTAACGTTGTGGATAGTATGCATCATTGGCAGTCTAGTCGCACGTGAACGAGCACTAAAATGGATTATGCAAATAATAATGATTCTAGAAAAGATTATGCAATGGATTACGGATTATGCAATAAAACAATGACTGCTTACTTCATCAAATTCCCGAAGAATGGTGTTGGATAGTGTCCTTGTCTCATAGAAGGCGCGCTGGTCGTTGTTAGTCTGGGCGATGTAGAAGAGGACGGCCACAAAGATAAGCAACAGAAGAAACTCCAGAAGTGTCGAGGCTGACTTCTTACTGAGCTCCCTTTTCTTCCTAGCAGCTTGGCAGTTAGCTTTGGTAGGTGGGCGGATCTTCTTTGGTGCTGCAAAGTAATACGTAGTCATAACTTTAAAGATTATATTGTTAAACTTAAGATTTTGATTTGTGCGACCTTGATTTCATATTAACTAGAATATAATACAAGATGCAAAAGACAACAAAACGCAAAAAGACTTCTTCATCTATGAAATTCGTTGAGTGATCTGTCAGATCTTTAGTCGCTCAGCAGTCGTAGCGCGGTCGTTGCCCAAGTGGAAGGGGGCCCGGGGTAAAGCACAAAATGTTCCTGGACCAACTGACCTGCTGAGTTCCACAGGTTCAGCTGCAGGTCTTCTTTCCTGATAGCCGGCGGCTTGGTGAGGAACGGGAGGCTACAGACGGCAGATAGGACCACAGCCAACACGACGATCTGTCATAACAGGGGTTCAAATTATTATGACATATTTTGTCATGGAAAGTCCTTACATAATAATACAAATGCTGTTGAGTAGAACTTCAGAAAACTAATCTCCAAGCAGATCTAATCGTGGGACAGTATCCATGGGCCGAAACAGTATCATATTGCCTTTGTCCGAAGAGTTCTTCCGCAGATCTCCGGTGGCTAATTGGATACTGTGTCGGCCAAGTGATACTGTCAAATGCATACGGTAGATCTGCTTGGAGATCATTAGAGAAAACGACATTTCCTGCAATCCATATGCATGATATCTTAGGCTAAACAGTAAAAAAAGCCTCTTCGAATTTGCATTTTATTTTGTGTCAAGAAGGAAAAAATGGCCATCATAATTTCCATATAAGTATGTATATCATATCATATCATATCATGACATTTTACTGTTGATTCCAACATGCAGCCACGTAATTGACACCAGAATTTAACGCTGCACCCTCCGCCAATCATAAAACCTAGCCTGGTATCCATCTCTTATACCTGTACATCAACTGCGTAAGTATTAAAGGGCATGAAGAAGAGACCCGATAATAGTTATGGCTAGATAAAACCATCATCACCAACATGAAGATTAGACATTACCTGAAGAGTGTCCACCACACAGCTGGAGCCCATGAAGGACAGGATGAAGGCCTTCATCCAGGAGTCACTCTTCTCCGCCCCCCAGTCCATACTGTAGAGGATGACGAAGAACGCAGAGCTGGTGGACACCAGGAACACGGTCATCCACGCCACGTACTTAACGCAGCGGTGCAGGCGTTTCTTCAGGCGTCCTGGGATTTAACAAAGAGAGACTCGGTGCAGTGCTTTTCACTCTTCAAACTTCAAGTAGTTAAACGCCGTTACTCATCTTAAAGTATAATATCTATGACAAATGGGTAGCTTGTTTCTGTGCCATCAGGTATCAGCTGTTGCAATTCAGCTTTCATAGATAGAGTCATCATAACTCATTCTTATTGTTCTGGTGGCACACATTTTACAGGCATTCATACAAACGCATGTAGCAATGCATCACAATGTACACACTTACATTTTGTTACCAGTAACCCATAAGCGCAATCATTGTAATAACGACAAAAAAGAATTAAAGTTTGTGCCTAGCTTCACGCACCACATTCATGCCATTACACCTGGTGATATTTCTCTATTTCCATACCTTGCCAGGACGTTTTTATCGTCATCTCCGGCGTGTTGGCGGACAGTGGTGCCTCCATGCGGAACAGCTGAACGATCATCAAGGTGACGGGAGCTACAGTCAATGCAGTCATGAGGCTGGTGTACAGCTCCTGTAGGAATAGAAACATATTTTCACGATGATGCCTTGGCTAGATAGCTCGCTCAATTTTAGATATTATTATCTGCCATCAAGCCATCAAACCGGTCTGCCTTCAAACAAGCACGTCTTACCCTTGTTAGACAAAGATCAACAGACGCTAAATGTTGGGTGAGTTAATAAGTGAGTGGGTAAAAGTTGGTACGTTTTGATAACTGCTAACCAATGCGCAAGTTCAAAATTAGGGCCAACATTACTGTGACAGACAGAAGTTTCGAGGATCTGTTTTTAGATTTTCACGGAAACAATTACCTCTGCTGTGAAACGAGCGATTCCAATGTTGTACACTCTTGGTTCAGCAGTTGTGTTTTCATCTGCCTTGTACCACATGGCGCTGGCCAGCATCATGGTGTTCAGTAGAGTAAAGCAGCAGGACAGACGCTGGGCCTGGGTGAAGCTAGAACCTACTCCAGAATAAGCATACATAATTATGACATCTGTAAGCAAAATTATTCTCCCTCAGAACACACATCATAACATCTGTAAGCAAAATATCCCTTTCTGAGAAGCAAGATTCAGTACTTTTCAAAAATTTCTGCTTGAAAGCATCAACAAGATATTTTCTAATCCTCTTTGCTATTTTCTGGATAAAATGAGACATGACATTGTAGAACCTGCTAAAGCTAAAGGTATATTGGCCTAAGCATTAGAAAATCTATCTACAGTGTCCACCTAGTACCTAGTACCTACATGAAGTTACCAAGAAAGAAACACTGACCTGGCGCTGCTACAAGGGCGGACGCCCATAGGTGTTTATCGTAGGGCAGGTCACTGGTCGCTTCAGTAAAGACGTTACTGAAGGATGACAGTTCCTCCTTGGGGCTGGCGTGAACAACTTTCTGCACTTCTCCGTCTCCCTTGTCTTCCGACAACCAGTCATTGCAACAGAAGAAAGACCTGTAAAACAATCATATCATTTTGCTTAAGCATCATTTGTAAGTAGTTTTTCTTCCATCAGCTTAGGCGTCATTTGTATATAGTTTTCTTCCAACACCATGCAACATTGTTTTCTTTATCCGGAAGACGGCCGGGCATTGACAAATATGTTATGACAATTGGCATCCTTTTGTCAAGTAAAAGTAGGACTGATAGAACTTAAATAAGACGTTTTGTAGTTTGTCCAGAAAGGAGCGGGCTGGTTAATCTAAATTCATATTAGACGCAAAATTTCACACTTGAATTATTTTTTGCACACCCAACATGCCAAAGTAGCAAGATCGAAGGAGAACTTGTCAATGATCAGAAGACTGTGAGTTCAGAGTAGCAATAAAAAAAAGGTCGGATATGTCTTTTAGGTCTTACACCACATCCTTTTCTACATCTCTGACGACAAAACTTCCGAGGAACCACGATGACGTGTCGCCTTCCCCAGAGTTATCATGCCAGATGTGCAACGACATCACTTCTCCAAGTGACTCTCGCACAGGCATGACAAAATGCAAAGTACTTCCACGAACCAAAGCCTGAAATTATGACAAAATTATGACACATAACAACCATCTTTCTTTTACCTTCGTGAAATCAACATTCTAGCATTTTGGCATCTTTTGGGCAACTGTGTATGATAATTGTATATCTATGTTAACGTTATCAGCACCTGGTGTTGACATTACACACATGTAATTAGTTTGTAAACAATGGTGGTAACTGTATAGCTAGCACTAAGACACCATGGGAAATACATACAGAACATGAGAATGAGGCTGACCTCTCCTTCTGGGTTCAGCATCTTGATCGGAGTCGTGCCCTCTGACCCGAAAAGTTGGAAGCCGATCCGTGACGTGGTTCGTGCCCCGAACATGGACCCGGTGGTGACCGTGAGTTGATAGACGTGAGGTGCAGGCATCCTGTCAGGAGGGATCAGACTCACTTTGGACAGCGTCTTCATTTGGGTCTCAGGTATTTTACCCTAGAATAAATAAAATATTGAATACTTGAAATTCAAAGTTACTGAACGGCGCGGGCTTGTCAAAAGCATGTCTGTGCTCCTGGATTAACAGTGGCCACCCTAAACCCTTTCTTGTGAATACTGACTAAATGTAGATTTCTGAGTTTGGAAAACATAAAGATGAAAGACGCCCAAAGCAGCAGCACTGTACAGAAAACGTAACGTCTAAGGCAGGCAAATAAATACAAAAAGCTGCATTCTTAGCACAATGATTACTAAAAGAATAGCACTTACTAATATAAACACAAAGTTCACTTTATACTTACCCTTAAACGGCTGAAGTCAGTGCATAGGAGTACCAGGATAATGATGTACAGGATGTACTCTACCACCACGATGGAGAACACCACGGCGTTGTCACCCACATTGCCGAGGTTCTTGAACGCGTTGAGGAAGTCGATGGAGTTCGGGACAGGGAGACTTATGGTGCCGACTGCAATGTTTGAGGTGACAACGCGACACTGACAGTGGAAGACGTTGTTATCTATGTCCAGTTTAGCCTGATTTACGCAGAGAGAATAGAAAATAAATAAAATCAGTATCTATTTGTATGTTCAAGTATAACAGGGCAAGCATATCAGTCTAGTAGCGATGGCGCGTCGTTCTTGAATGTCATAATCTTTGCCACATTTTTCGTATTTCTCAGCGTTTGCTTCATAGATTTAGTAAGGACGGCCAATGTAGACAAATCAAATCATAACGTAGCAGATTTCAAGTTTGTACCGTTCTTGATCAGTTTAAACAACGCAGTCCGTAAAACTACAAGTTGATGGTTTCCATTTCAGTGCAAAATTACATTGAGGTTTGCTATGTCATCATCCTTTTAGCTTGTATCTTGTGAAAATTAGACGTGACTTACGTCGCATTGTTCCCGCTCCCATTGTTCATTATTTTCTTCCCAAGACGAACAGCCGACAGCATGTGTCCATAGCTTGTAGTCGGAGGTTTCCTTGGGTTGCATGGTGCTCTCCCGATTATGTTTTTCAGATGAATACCCGTCACGATCTGAGAAAAGCACTTGAGCAAACGTTGTAAGCACAGCTATCAGTAGAATCTGTTGTCTAAATACATAGATACATGTACATACAAGAAACAAAACATTAGAAACATAGAAATGGCTGTAACTTACCTATCTTCAGTACGCCGATGTACAGAACATCACCACGACGTGTCGTGTTGGGTGTAAATGAGACTGTGAAGTTTGTCTCCATGAGCCAGGCCTCCAACCCGTCTTCCTGTTGTATGACTCTCTTCTCGTCATACTTGTCGACGGTAGGTTTGGATCCATACAAAGAGTACACGTGAAAGGTTGCGTCTATGTCCCACCAGGTCATATGGAGAACAGGGATGACGTTGCCTTTGGGAACGCTAAAGCGGTGGTAGGTCATGGTGGTCCCATTGGTTCCGTTGATACTGCTTTCCGGGTCCGTTGTTCTCGGTTCACGGGTGGTTACGTGTGATGTGTCTGTTGTCTGCCCTCCTTCTTGTGAGGGTACAAAAGGGATGTCCAGATTTAATTGTCTTTCTTCGGAGAGGCTCGCAGCTCCTCGTCTCTGTGGTTTTGGTCCTTTTTCAGATTCTCTTGTATTCATTGACAGAATCGTAACGGGTGAAGAGATGTTTTGACCTCCTGTCGATTGTTTCCAGGAATATGGGTTCTTTTTGAAAGCTAACATCTGAAAAACAGAATGATAATAATTAATCAATTGTACATGCGTGAAAAAGGGACGAATTAAGTATTTTCATACCTGCTACATGCTATGATTGTAATGAGATTCCATGCTCGGTGAATAGCTTCATTTGCCTTGTAGGTAATAAGATAATGGGAAATTCTTCTTCCCCGTTTGTTCACGGAAGTGGGATTTTTCTGAGATAACATGCTGGTTATTGTGAACATGATAATCTTAAGAAGCTGTACCTTGAGATCCAGCATGCTGTTCGCCTGGCTTCCATTTGATGTTTGCGATATAGTTACATTGGTGCGACCATTGCCGAGGCGCAGGTTCTTGTTTGACGGCGATCTCGAAACAGTTATCCCAACTTCTTCCGTCCCAAACGTTGCCTGATATTCAGCATCCCCAGGCTGCAATGCCAACAGCGTGCCAGCAACGCCCTTCAGTGATTCCAAAATGTTCAGCGCCGCTCGTCGTTGCTATCAGGTTAGAATATGTGGATGGTTAGCAACAAAACTCAGGCCCTCTTTGCACGAAACGGCAATCGAGCTGCAACCTCGCTGCAACTTCAATTGGATTTTTGTAACCCTTGACTTAATAATTCGAACATCATGAAAAATGTAAAAGAATGACTGGAAAGGCAACAAAAATATAAAACACTTTATTCTTATCCATGAAATCTGTTGAGGTCGTAGCACGATTGCAGCGACGTCGCCGCTCTAGTGGAATTGGGTGTGTGACAGACGTTAACTATTGTTCTAATTACAGCCATTGATTTGATATTGACAAAAATACGACGATTGTCCTCACCATGTCTTCTTTTTCCTTTTGCTTGACTTTGAGCATCTTCAGTTGTTGCTTCGGCGAAAGGTCTGCGGAGTTCGTGTCAATCAGGTCACTTTCAAAGAGGTTGTCTGAGCTACTCACTATTGGCGGTTGTTGTTCTGGTAGCGAATTGATGACTGATGAAGCTGTCTGCGTCAGAGCTGGATGTACGTAACAGGTAACACATGTCAATCTTACAGGCGCTTGATAATAAATACCAAGATTAGCTCATAGTCTGCTTATTTTTGTTCCATTTTTTCTAATCTCACAAAGCAGTAAGTCAGAATACCATTTTCAAACAAAAAAGATGTATAAATTTTACGCATTTCCTTACAGTCTTACAAAGATTATGCATTAGGTATTTATTATGCATTTTGAAACACTATTCTGAAAAGGAGTGTAACAAGTTATTGATGCTTCTTATGAAGCTCTCGCTCTCCATCCACAAAAGGCAAGACATTAGATGATCAAATACAAGCCCAAAGTACTAGGAATTCTTACCCTTAGCGATAGATGCCATGTTTGTTATGGATGCACCTTGTGCTCCTCTTGAAGCACTAGTCAGCTTCTCTACGAGCGTCACAGCATCTTCCTGCAGAGGTAAAGATACATTATTTTCTTATCCCTCTGTCCATACTTAAAGCATGATATGGTTATCAAAATACAGATGGTATAGTAGCATATTCTTTATAAATTTATAACTACTATGATATACTCTCATTTTGAAAAGAGTAAACTTGGCACAACATGCACTGACAATGGTGGTTTCTTTCCGGTGTGAATGGATCAAATAAATCGTGTACTGTTCAGTACAAACCTAGTGTGTTACGTCATTAGGTGGTTTACCAGGTATGCAATACAAATAAACAAACAAACCAACAAACAAATAAATAAATAAGCATAAATACGTTTTGAGACAGAACTGTAAACTAGCGTACCATTGCTGATGCTGACATGGACGACTCGTCACCAGTGGTGATGACGTCATTGATGATGCTCAACACTGACAGGATCTCCTCTGGGTTTCCTGACTCCAGGTGTTCCTCATCCACCCCTTGGAGGATGTGCTGGAGCTGTCAAGGATGTTACAAGGCAAAAAGGTAAAAAATATCATTTACGAGCCTTTTGGCTTGTTTAATCGCAAAAAAAACAACGTCTGACTGTTTCTAATAATAGTTGATAAAAGTTGTCACATGTACAAGGAAAGAATAAAGTTCATTGCTTGTGTACAGATGTTGGAGAGACTTTAATACCTTTTCGTCAGGACCTTCAGTTACTTGGGCTTGGGATGTTCTAGATGGTGTCTTATCTGAAAGTCAAATTGATACGTCATGTGGAGTAAATGTAGGTTAATACCACACACGCCTCGTACTGAAGAAAAGTTCAATACAACACTCTATTTACATCACGTTAACCACACAACCGTCAAAATCAATTATAATTCAGTTAAAGCTTCTCTTTCACTTATCTTTTTTTTCAGACCCCATGTCAGCTAAACTATACTATCTTTATTATACATTCTATTCATATTTACCAAGTGGTCTTTCCTCCTTGCCCCTACTGTAGGTTATAGTGGTTTGTCTGTCTGTTTTGCTGTCTTCTGTAGAACCCTGTATTGTCGTTTCAGCGGAGGTTGCTATGAGAGACGAACATATTGATAATGAATATGTCTAGCAACTTTGTCGCAATGAATATGAAATTACATCTTCAGTACAAAATGTTTAAACTGACATATGGGGGTACGTACATGAAGTAGATCCATCATCTTGGTAATTATACAATATGGCTGTTATCCTGGAAACGCTAGTACAGATTACAAGTTGTCTTTTATTGTTTACTTCAGATATGAAGAGAAAAACAATGAATAGCAATTCCACCATAAAACCAGCATATGAATTCCCAACACTTTCAAGTCTATACGATGAAAACCAGAGGAAATGCACAATGGTTTGCCTACATGGAGAGCAAAACACGGGAAACAATTAATAGCAAATGATCTACATTGTGTGTCAATACTATTTTATAGGTATTTTAACCACTGTTTCTGCAGGATCGACACGTTTTGCCATAATAAATGCATGTGACAGCACGCGCAAGTCTTGCATGACCGTTAGAACAAAACTTCAATGAACAACAATTTTCTGAAGTGCATTAGGTTTGGAGGAAAGACATGAGTAAAGACGACTTCTGTGTCCATTACAGACATAATGTGCTGTTGGGCGGTTACCTGTTATACGTTGTGTGGTGGTAGACTTGGACCTGGACGAAGAAGACGTGGAGGTCGCAGAAGTGTCACCCCAAGGAACGGTTGTGTAAGTCTCAGTCGTGGTGTGAGTTGGTGTGATGGCATGAGTGACAGGTAACGGGACCGACCCTTTGCACGAAAACAGTATATATTAGTCATTCAAAAAAACTCAGAGATGCATTGTACATAAAACGACCAGGGTGTTTGGAAAGTACATGGTGTTTGGTGATGACTGTGTGTGTATGTTTGGTGTCTGTGTTTGTTTGTGTGTGTGTGTGTGTGCTCGTGTGGTGTGCGTGGGTGCTTGTGTGATGCGTGCATGCTTGTGTTTGTGTGTGTGTGTGTTTTTGTGCGCGAGTGTGAGTGTGAGTGTGTGTGTGTGCATGTGAATTACGTTTGTACGTGTGTTTGTGTGTATGTGTGTGTGTGCGCGCGCGCGTGTGTGTTTATGTGTGTGTGTGTGTGTGTGTGTGTGTGTGCGCGCGCGTGTGTGAGTGTGTTTGAGTGTGTCTCTGTAAAAGAGTACATGCCATACCTGTTCGCTTTGAGTTGGTTGCTTCCACACTGCGGCCGTGCTCACTGACAGCAACCATCTTTATGACGTAATCAGTTTCAGGTAGAAGATCGGTGACGTTGTAAGATGTTTTATGTTCATCGACGCTGGAACAAACATGGAATCAAAATTGGTCATTTCGGTATCACATGTACAATTCTAACATGTTATAACCTCATGTGATCATTTTCAGCCGTGTACTGTTTGTTGCTACACTGCATAGCGTTTGCAACCAATCGTGATTCTTATAGCATTCTACTATTTATGTTTTAAATAACGTTTCCCTCCCCACAAAGCATTACATGCCACTGCAACTGTTAATAGGTAAACTATTTCTGTCGTCCTGGCTATATATAAGAAATCATAAGAACA
Source organism: Branchiostoma lanceolatum (assembly GCF_035083965.1). Classification (NCBI taxonomy): domain Eukaryota; kingdom Metazoa; phylum Chordata; class Leptocardii; order Amphioxiformes; family Branchiostomatidae; genus Branchiostoma; species Branchiostoma lanceolatum. The sequence goes on along the minus strand of NC_089723.1, from coordinate 20,395,395 downwards.
TGATATGATATCATAAACGAAACGTTTACCTGAACAATTCTTTACTGAATGTCTCAGAAACTGTGATCTCGTATGACACAACCCTGGCCAGGGGAGCCTTCCACTCGAGAACCATCCATGTAGCAGCCGAGCTACTGACCTCCAGAGACGAAGGTGGATCTGTGTCTGAAAATATACAATATTCACTGTCAACCTGCAAAAGATTGCGATATCTAGACTATGTGAGGTCCTTCCATACTTAGATAAGATTTTCCTAAAGGACAATGGATTGGAACAAAGCTGGAAGTTATAAACCACACACGTATCACACACTTAGGCATAATTTCTGGATTCCTTTCGGACGTCTAGAAGCATCAAGTTTTAAAAAACGTAACCCATGCATATCCCACAGACTCTAGCAAATCAAGACTGTAACATAGTGCTCGACAGGTCAATGTCGCTGACCACATCTGGGAAAATAAGCCTCAAATCTAGTTCTAACCATCAGCAACAAAGTAATAAATACTATCAACACAGCTACTGTGCTGAGTTCCAAGTCCCTATCAACTTAAAAGGTCCCGCCACTAACTAGCCTGGAATCCATACCATCGGGGGCTCCTCGATATCTCTACGGCACTATGAGTGACCCCCGCCCGCCCAGACAGCTTAGTCCGCTCGGGATGTGTTTACGGCCTTAGATTAGATTACGGGCGGCTGGGCAAGTAGGGTGGTAAGCGGAAGTAGTAGTAGCGGTAGGAAGGCTATCAGAAACGGTTGAATAAAGAAAACTGGGCCCTGTAAAAACCCCTAAGCCGACCCTTAGAGACTGGGACCAGGCTAGCCACTAACCTGTAACAACACTTGTACTGGCAGCGATGCTCCTCCCCAGCTTGCTAACGGCCACCACATCGATGTCATACTCAGTACCAGGAACCAGACCTGTCAGCTCACAGCTGTGCGCGCCTCCTGGACTGGTCACGGCAGTACTTCTGCCATTGCCGGTGTAGGTGATGGAGTACTCGACGAGCACACCCTTTGGAGGCAGCCAAGAGATGACGACTGTGTCGATCGTCCTGTCTTCAACATCCAAAGCCGAAGGAGGAACCGTGTCTGAAAATATACATATCATATCATTATCTGATACAGGCGACTAGTAGAACACTGTTTTCACTTCTGCAAATAGATTGTTAGATATATTAAGCAAAACTCAATTATAAACACTAATACTTAAGCCGCATAGACAATTATATTGTTTGTCACTTCTAAATACATTACTATGACAGGACATATATATAGTATAACGTTTCTAGAATGGCGAGGAAGACATTATTAAGTATCATGATAAACCTGCATGATGGCCGTTTCCTTGATTAACCCAAATAGGGTAGATTTTTCTTTCTTTGACTTTGCTTTGTTTTCTTTTGTTTTGTTCCGCAAAAACTTGAATCACCCTGGGTATAATTCAGAATGTTTGTCCGAGACAACTAAAAATCTGGGTTTCTTACAATCATGAATTTTGCATACGATAAATGAAAATGTAATGCCATAGGCAGGTATATAAATACTGTATATGTGAATATGTGATACGATGTGAATTCAATGTAATGTTGCCATTTTTACTTTACAGAACAACTAAGCTTGTGAGCATACTAACATAGATATAATTTACATAGAATAAACCAAAATAAACGAAAAAAGGTTACCGTACCTGTTGCAACGATGATATGCACCTCCGGTCCCTCGATACGCATGTTGATCGTTGCTGCCGACATTATGTACTCTGTGGCTGATATCAGGTCCTTGAATGTTACGTACGTTTGGCTGATAGGAAGAAAGCGTGTGAAAATGGCGTCAGCTGACTCCTGTTCCCTTATCCACACTTTGTACCCGATAGCGATGGAACTGGTGGTCGGAGTCCACGAGGCTGTCACAGATGTACCGCTAACAGTCGTTACTTCCAAGTCCTCTGGAGGCGGCGTCACTGTTATGAACGGAACACAGCAAGTTAAGGGACATAGCATTATTTTTTAAATCTCAAAAAGCTATGGACAAAACTCAGGATTGAGACAACGATGTTCTCAACAAAGAACTTCAGTACAACTCACTCGTTGCGCACGTGACTGAAACTGGCAAACTGTCTCTGTACACCCCAACAGCAACTAGTGTCACGTGGTATTCCCGGTCAGCTTGGACGTCTTGGAGTTCATAAGACTGCCTTCCAGCCTGTAGGTCTGCAGTTACTGTTGTCGCAGTACCGTCAGTGCAGTTTGTTCTGTATCCAATGAGAGGCGACTGTGGGTGGGTCCAGCTGACTCCGATTGAGGATAAAGTTGCCTCTGCACAAGCGAGGAACCGAGGAACGTCCGTTTCTGCAACATAAAACATGACATAATGATTTATTGCTGTGTTTTTACCATCACATTTCTACTAGTTTCTCATAGTAAAAATCATCTATCATTAATAAACGGGTATACATTGTATTCCAACTACTATCCACATCTTGTTCCTTTTCAAAACCATACACATAACTGTATATTCTATACAAGCACTACATATGCAGCAATGATGTTAGTCAGAAATGTAACAATAAAGCAATCAGGTATGTTGCATACCAGTTATACACTGGACAGTGACGTCACCACTTTCAGCTGTACCATCTGCACTGACAGCACGAACTGTGACGTTGTACGCAGACCCGCTCTTTATACCTTCAATGACGACGTTGGTACCTCCCACTATTTGGGCAATCGTCAGTTCTGACGGCTCGGCGTCATCTAACACTTCTTGGTACCAAACACGGTACCCCGATAGCGAACCGCAAGGATGCATCCATTGTACTGCAAGAGAACTCGTAGTCGTCGAACCGCAGGTCACGTTCTCTGGTAGATTCACTGAAAATTATGAAATATGAGTTAGGCAACAGGCAGAAGGTTCAAAATGAAATGCTATCTGCTGTGACTGATCCACTACCAATAAAATGTCAAAGTATGAAAATGATAAATATGATTTATTCATTTAGTGGCTCGGCTGTGAATGACATACAGCCAGGGCTAAAGAAAAAAACAACTAATGTAACTATAGCTACGATAAAAGGACATTGAAACTTGGTCAAATGAATACAAAAGCACAATTTCACAAGCCACATTGTCATTGAAGTTAAAATCTCAACATTGTCAAAAATACGTTCTCGAATTTTTCCATACCTAGTAGTAATTGGCATCCACTATGGCACGGAAACCTGAACAGGCCAGCACTGTTCAATCCTGTGGTGTACCCAAAGAAGTCGATAGGCAGCGGGTCAGGGTCCTGCCACTGCATAAACGGGCTGCCTTCTCCCTCCCGACCCACGGCTATGGTTCCATCGGCGGCCCAGGAGACCCAGAAACCGCGTAACCCATCAGCAGACAAAATGCCTAAAAGTCAATAGTGCTTGTTAAGTTTTCTTATGACTAGTAATTTGTTCCTTTTACTTGTGGTTTTGAATGACTGTCGGATTGTAACGTATTCCGTACACAATGCCGCAGGCACCACGAACTTCAGTTTCAGGAAGAGTAGAAAAATTACTGTCTTCAAAAGTATATTCATCACGTCCCATTGTAATACATGACACTCATGGGCACACAGGAAACGGGCTCTTCTGACAATTTTACAAATCAGTGTCATTGTACGGTCGCTTATCTTGAATCAAGTTTCAAGTGAAGGTAGACACTCTACTCTGCAAAGGATGATTTTGAACATCAAATCAATATAAAACGTAGTATTACGCATACCTGAAGTAAAGGCAGTTGTCTGGGAGGCGCCCCCCGGTGTACGGCGAATGACAGACTTTGTGTTGTCCCAACCACCGATGATGATACGGTACATGTCGACGAGATCGTATCCTTCCGACGACAAGGCTATGTGTACACCCTTGCTGGCCCTGACCCTAAAGGTCAAAAGTAACGACCTGGGAAGCTCGAGGTCCCACTGGAAAATTTTGGCATCTGCGATGGTAGTTCTGACGTGCTCAAAATCTGATGACACAAACACGAGGTAGAACTAGAAAGGCAACATTTGCGAGCAAATACAGCATGTTTAGCCATACTCCTCGCCATGCAAAAAATGGACTCTCCCCAAATAACAATGGACCATTCTAAAATACTTGCACTAAAAAAATGAATCACCCCAGTCCAAAACTGAGTCTTCCAGTAGCACCTCAACACAATATGGACCAGTCCACAACCATATCCACTAATTGATTAACACTTCTGCTAAAGAATGGACTTTTTCATAATCATTCCAGCTCAAAATTGAAAGAAATAATTAAAGAATCCTCCCCTTGCAAGAATGGGATATTCCGTGCCATTTCCATGTAAACCAGTCGAAAAATATCCGCTGAAAATTACACTCTTGCGCATAATCAACCCAGTTCAAAATTGAATTAAAAAAGATCAGCCCCAGGGAAGAATGAAGTTTTCCATAGTATACATATGAAGGTTTGACAGGAGACGAAGGAAATGACCAAAAACAACATATTTGGGTCAATTCAAAGTCACCGAGAGGGTTTTAATATAATATTTGTAATATGTTTGAACTATTTTGATTAAAAGAATGTCTAAGTCACAACAGTTCTAAAGTGTTCAAACAATTAGAATTGAAACTTATAACATGTTTGAACTCATTTCACATACGTTGGAAACATTTCGAACGTAACTACACAAAAATCTCTTTATTTAGAACAGTTTCAAACCATCTATCCAAATGTTTCAATGTTCGAACAATTTGTAACAAAAGATTTTCACAATTGCCCTCATAAACGAAGGTGCTAAGTCCTCCTGTGTGTTTCTGCCTATTTTCGGTGGCCGCGCTAGACCACCAGCGGATTTGTTTTGACGGAGCGTCACCCGCGCGCGACGATGTACACTGTTCGGCACCGCTAATATCCGGCATTTTCCCGCTCCAAAACACTCCACAAGACCCACGTTTTTAGTGTTTTGCCTCTTGTGCAACACGATTCGATTTGCATTACTAACGGGACGAAAATGATAGAAAAAATTCACCCCGTCCCGGCGTCCGTCCCAAAAACATGAACGACATGAAAATATATTTTCTTACAGATTCAATCACAAAAATCAACAGCATGGGATTCCAAATTTTCGCAACGGCCGACCATTTATCATGGTTGAACTTCCTTCCAAGGCGTGCGATAGATAAACATTCCCGGCACATAATAGTCACTAGTACCAGACTAACGCAAGCTCATGATGATAATAGGGAGAAAGTTTGTCAGTGAAGTTTGGCCACCAGAGGGTACATTTATTTAACGTTACAAGCTAGCGCAAAGGGGCGAATCATTGACCTTACCGGGGACTGACTCTACTGGCCTAATCATTCCTTTTTTGCCGAATTCTACGATCCATACGCCCGTACGTAGGACATGTAGGAAGGCACCGCCTACCACCCGCCTTTGATCATGTATGAAGTCGGCGGCAGAGAGAGATCATCAATCAATTTTGACAGGAGTGTCGCGCCAGTCTGAGGAGAAACGATCTCCCGTGTTGTGTTGAAGAATTTGGAGTTTGAAAATATCTGGAATAACTAATGCTAGAATAAACATTCACAAAATCATTGATTTAACTTGTTTTCTGTTATAAAATTTCCTAAACTGCAATTTAACCACTGAGTTTAAGGGAACATGGTGTTTTCCCGATAATCACGTTAAATGTTTATGTCCGGTCTTTCCTCCTCGTAAGCAAACTTCAAGCTTGGCCAGGTGCAAGGCACTCGGGGTCAATGACCTGTAGGTCATATGTAGTATTGAAAGTGACAGAAGTGGCAAATATTGTCAAGAATGCCCAAAATAAATCGTTTTGAATATATGTATGCCAAAAATGGGAATGTAGTCCTTTAAATATTTGTTCAAGCCACATATACAGCAAATTTCAGGTCATTCGGTTGAAATACAAGGGCGCAGGAGGCCAAGATATGCTAAAAATAGCCTAAAAACCTCAATAAAATCACTTTCAAGGTCAATATCAAAAAAAGGAAAAGAACGTACATTGGTTTTTGCCTACATTACCTCTGTACCAAATTTCAGGTCATTTGGTCAAATAATGACAGAGATGAATCGATTTGAAGATTTGACAGGAGAAGAAACATGAGAGAAAACAATATGTTGAGCCATACTTATGGCTAAACATAATAAGCGCTTTCACAATTCCGAGTACGCATGAGCGGCGAAAGGAATTGCGTGTAATGTCAAAGGTGACGGCCCTGGCTTGTAAACAGTTCTCGTCCCGGCCCGACCATTGTCTCGATTTGCATAACAATGTTCAGACGGGTCCCTGTCGCTGCGCATGCGTACTCGGAAGTGTGAAACCGCGCTGATTCAATCACGCCATTGGAGAATCACGTGTCATGTATCCACCAAATAAATGGAGACGATTACAATGTTTTGAAGTATACATGTATAGGAATTAGAATTAAAGCAAATATGTCTGGTACTGTTTACATGTAGATGCGAATGCGCGAGATTAATCACGTAAATTACACAAAGAATATCTGACTAAAGACACCAATGCGTCGACGATGTTGCCACTCAAACGTTGTTCTACACGACAGCCTTGTCCTCCGAAACGCTCAGGTAGCAGGACTACATTTACGTTGTAGTGCATGCAACAACAAAAACGCGCACAACTTTATGCCTTTTTTCGTCTCAAATAGATGTATTCCCAGGCATAATATGTGTTTTGCAAAAATATCTAAACGACAATATGTAATTACCACTTTTGCAATTGAATTTCCCTTTAGTAAATGATTTAATTAAATGCACCAACCTGGTAATTCGATCCGGTCGTACATGTTGCCAATTGCTAAAGGCACTTTCTCCTCAGCAGAGCAGACTTTATTTTTCAAATAACAGTCAGAGTGCTGGGTGACGTACTGAAACGACAGGCATGCCGAGTCGGCACAGCAAGCTTCCGCACAGGACTGGAGGGTAACACCACGATGTCTTATCATGTGTTCCCAAGGGGCGCAATCAGTCTGGGGGACATGGCAAAACGCTGATAGTCCACACGTTCCTAGATCTGAAACAGAAGAATTTTGATTTGCCTGCAGACGCATCATCAACTGAATTATAACGATGTATGAGCTATGATTAGTTGTTTTGTTTGTTCGGACGAACACAACAAATTAACTTCTAATTTCTATTGCAAAGGAAAAGAACATAATACTGAATCAACATGTGCATTTACATGTGAACGCCTGGTATACCAATTAAAGGAAGCATCATACAGCACTGCTTTACCGTTACATGCATTCTGAGCGTCCAGGATCTCTTGCTGGTTCAACGCATAGCTGTATATCTGAAGACACGACATTCTCCCTGTAAAGTACAAACAGTACAAAATGTGTTTAAATCATATCTCAGCCGAACAGAAAGTGTCACCAGGGCCTTTGTTTCTCAGGAGGAATCTGGGCAGAATGGACATATTTTACAATCAGTGCAATCAGGGTTTGGTGTACATTATGTCAGTCAATGACGCACGACTTAGAAATGTTTTGTGTTTCCTGGAAAGGCAGTAAGTCAGTTAAGCCAATTTCTTCTGGACGCAATATCATAACATGAACAATTGCGAGCGCCACTGAAAAGACATTCCTTTGTTCAACCATTAGCTAGCTGTCACCTTTTCTAACAATCTGTAAAGCGCTTCTCCACAAATTGTTGCAAAAAGCTGATGACCAAACTGGAGTAATTTCATGGCCTACTTTCTGATCTTGTCTTAAGTAAAACGGTAACTCTTACAGTTTAATGAAGACACTATTGATAGCTTAATGTACTTACCATGGAAGGGGGCCGGATGTAAACGACTGTTGCCAACCCTGATGGGGTTCGCTGTGTTGTGTTCCAATTGACCAAAGTTTGTGCTTCCGATATTGACACCATCTTTCCAAAGACGGACCTGCCCTGTTGTGTAGTCGTAGGTAACCCCAAGAAACATCCATTGTCCTTTAGGCATCTGAGTTGACGAGTGAAACTGGTTGAAGACTGATGTCTGAATACTGTCAATAAGAAAGTTTATGATATTACTTGTACTAGTAGAATAAGATTTCTTAAACGTCCACATGGTTGATATTCCTCCAGACTGAATCCAATCAGCTTAAGACTTTATACTTTGATCTAAAATTGTCCACTTAAAGACATTCAGTGGCTTTATCAAGTGGTGATATACTTGATATAAACAAGCAGACATTCTAACATGTGTCACGTTAAAACGAAATAACCTGACTAATGAACATTTCATGCAATGTCATGTAAAACCAAACGTCTAAATATGAACCAACCCTTGGTCCCCTTTTTCAGATCCCTACTGCTATTGGAATAGAAACACTGCATGATACATACTCGACATAAAGTTGACTGGACGGGAAGATCCAAAAAAGAGTCCCAGTGCCAGGGCCTCTGTAGTCCACCATTGCGTGACCTCCGAGATAGTAAGCGAATAGCAGTATGGTGAATGACCTTCTCACATCCAACTGTCCATTGTTGGGGATTTCTGTGAAACATTTGCAGTAAAAGTTTATGTAAGTGTCATGTTGTGCCAGCTGCAAGACTTTAAAATTAACGTGTATACGTAGTGAGCAATGCGCTGGGAACACCCAGCAAGTGATCAGCAGAACGAGGTTAAGTTCCTATTGAACACAAGCCACAACTTGTCATAGATGTTTTTGTGATGTGTGCTACGTAATAAGAATATAACGCCAATGAATGAATGTTACATGGATAAGTTCAAGATACCTTCCCTTGTATGGTATTAACTGCCAGGTCACATAAGTTATCAGATTTCTATTATGTGGCAAATCAGTGACTGGTGAGGGTACTTCTTATGCAGTTTCATAAAATCTACCTAATGATAGTATTCCAACCTCCATCTCTATATCCAGATATCTTATCAAAAGCAGGAGTAAGTAAGTCTTCTCCAATTGGATTGTGTGACTGAAACGCCTGTGTGTGCTACGATCATCTCATATTTGTCCAATGTCCATGTACATGCTGAACCAACAAATAGATAAATATTTGTCCAACTTAGCAATGTAGTAATGGTGCATCGAAAGGAAGGTTCTTTCATGTGCTTTTCCAGTAAGGAGTAGTGATGAAAGAAGGTTGAAATAAAGCAACGAATGTAAGGTAAAGGGTTTCGACGCTTCTCCAGCTGGTGTGGTTATGAACTTCATTAACCTATGTAGGATTCAAGGTTTCCGGCAAAGCTGAATGCTGATCGAGCTTCACCATCGGGCCCTTCTGTCAAAGTTGTTCCGACAGCCACACCATGGTTGCCTCCTCCACTGATGTCATTGGCAAGGTACTCTTCATTCAACGGCCAGAAACCGACTACTCTCCTGGGGAGAGCTGTGAAGAAGAAGGAAAAATCATTGACGAAAATGTATACCTTTTTGATATGATGACTGGTCATACGGAGGGGGGTCTATTTACTCACTGAAATCTGATGAAAGATAAAGCTCAAGATCTCCCATACAATCTATGAGACAAACTATTTTGGAAAGTAGGCCACAGCAAGTTAATTTTATGGATGACCTCAGTGCGCTCATTAATTTTCGCCTAATTTCGAAATGAAAAACAAGAAATTTCATTGCCCTCCGATGATATGTCCGACAAAGGCTTTCTGTAATTGTTTGATATGATCCGGCAAACTTGAGGCTCAATTGCTCGCATTTGATGGCATGTGTTGACAGGGTTCCATTGTATGACAAGCTGTTTTCTGCATTTGTTCTAGTTAATTGAGCTGTATACACATCTTCAAGGACAGTTTGATGTTGATAGTCTAAGGTGTTTCATTGCATATGAATACCCAGTGAAGTTCCTGCGCATGATGGTAAAACAAGCTGTTTTCTGCATTTGTTCTAGCAAGGACATCATATAATGTCCTTGGTTCTAGTTAATTGAGCTGTATGCACAAGGTGTTTCATCGCATATGAATACCCAGTATAGTTGCTTCAGATGATGGTACAACAAGCTCTTTTCTGCATTTGTTGTAGTTTAGTTCTATTGAGATGTATACACATGACACATCTACAAGGACATGTTTACTGTTGAATCAAGGAGGTCTTATATTATATATGAAACCTCATTGGTTGAATACAGGAATAAAAAGATATCATATTTTGTGGCCTCAATTCTTGTTTAACAAGGTTTATGATCTCAAACTTTGAAAATATAGGAATCTTGTTTTTTTTGCCCGCCTTGTTTTTTTTTCGCTCTATCTCATTAGTTTTGGAGTCTGCAGAGGATGTCATCCATAGATTTTACTTGCTGTGGCCTTATTAAGGTTTACTGCTATGTTAAAGACAATACCTTGGAACTGCCCCAACTAATGAAAAGCAAGACATGTGCAGATTTGGCGACAGTGGCCTTTCAGTAGAGGAGAACATAAGATGAAATTAAGAAGACTCAAGGATTTTTTATGGGCTCTATCGATAGAATGTTCCTGTCGTGAAGACTTTATTTTGCCGGTTCTGTGACCTAGTAACGAGTAATTTGAATGATGCCAATCATGTAATCATCTGAGCACCCAGAAACTGATGATAGATGTCCTAAAGAACATAGACTTGGTTAAAAATGCAAGTGTCTACGTTGTATATATATTTTAACACGCAAAATATGGTATAACAAACAATACATCTGTAGATAAGAATTCTCGTTTAAGGCAGCTTGACTAATTCGCTCAATTTGCGTTATTTTAACGGTATACGACATTGTTGCAAATATTTGCCTCTTTTTCCAAACACGTTCTAAACAAAAAGACCGATGAGGCATAATATTATTTCCCTTTTTGAAAATGGTCGATACGAGCGTTGATGTCACCCATAAAATCAGGTCAATGTGGCCTGAACATGACACAAAATGAGGCCACCCATCACGTGAAGTGAATGGAGAAAACGCCTACCTATAAAGACCTGGACCTCGCACAGGGTCAACATTCGGCTGGAGCCAGATCCAGGGAGACGCACGCCCACGTACCGTCCCCGCATCCCCTGACACGACACGTGGACCAGTGGCTGGTTCACGTCGATTTGATGATCGCCTCCACACTTGGGGTTCGTGCTGACCTGGCCGGAATCCCCGATGTGGATGTTGAAGGGGTTGAGTCGTTCCGAACAGCAGTCCTGGCGGTTGAAGATGACCACTCTGTGGATATTGAAGAAAATTAATGGACAACTAACCTGATACATGTATATACATACAATGCTCAATACACAATCGTTATTGATAATGGAGTTGAAAATCGTATCTGGGGTCGTTACAGTCATTCTGTTATATGATAATTGCTTCCTTACACAAACCCGTCTCTCAAGCCAGGTATATGTATGGATATCCATACACCTATCTCTCTCTCTCTCTCTCTCTCTCTCTCTCTCTCTCTCTCTTTCTTATATACATATAAGAGAGAGAGAGAGAGAGAGAGAGAGAGAGAGAGAGAGAGAGAGAGATGCATGCATAGATAGATACTTAGATATCAATGCAGAACACATACCTGCCAATCACATACGATTGACCGAGATCCACCCACCAGGTTGGATTATCCTCCCCCGCAGTGTGTGAACAGGAGCGAGCGGGCCAGTTGGTAGCGGTGTTCCCGTCCACGGCATGGCTGGCAGCCCCCCACCAGTAGGTGCTTGTTTGAAACGCCAGCTTTCCCAAGGCGACATTGACATCTATTCCATGCAAGAGGTATGTTACATGTAGCAGTATCATATCTATCTCAATAACCCATGCTAAGCGGCAGGTTCTTTACGTGGGTCAGCTCTGTAACATTTTATTCAAAGTTCTAGCGGTTGATGCCATCAGGTACGCAAAACTACCCGTCCGCATACAAACCACATGCCGTCAATCTACATAATCAACAACGCTTACCGCATAAGTTGTTTCTGTATGACACATCCCCATGTAGTGTCCACGCGTTGCTAGTCCAGTCGAACAAGTTGCCCTGCCGGAGACTGGCAGTCTCTAACGGTGACAGGACACGGTCCCACAGGTTGAAGCACGACAGGACGCCACTGTACGCCTGCGCAGTAGATGAAAATGAAATTATGAATAATTTTTCGGGTCACGCAATCAGGCAGGAGAAATACGTAAAATAGAAATGATGATGTAATCTTCTTCATTCAGGCATATATTGTATTCAGATATTGCATTTATATATTCCCTACTGTTACTCATATATCAGATTTATCATCACCAGGTCGTGACAAGTTCACGATATCAGATTTGTTCTTTAGAATTGTTAGATATTAGAAATGGTTCAATTGACATGTATATACAAGTTATTATACATTGTACCTGTTACAATTGTCGCGCAATAAATCTCTTCTTCTGTGTATATTACAAATCAACTACATTTGTTGTCACTTTTATGTCCTATATGAAGTAAGTCATACAAGCGTCTCGAGCTCTGTTGGTGTAGTCATTTGTTTGTAACTACTCGCCTGTGAAGCCTCGAAAGACCCTCCCATTGAGTCCTGCTCTTGAGCCAGAATCCACGCCCCAGGGGTCTCAATCACGTGACCTGTGGCCAATCCGGAACCAGAGGCGATCTCTATTCCATCCACGTAGAAAGCCCACCACCCGTCCTGGCTTGCCCATGCGCAGCACACCATGTGGCATTTACCGTCAAGGACGTTGAGACTAACCTCCGTCGTTCCCTCATTGTTGATCCCGATCTGAAACCAAAGCAAATGCGATTGAATTGTTTAAACCCCCATTCCACTTGGACGGCGCTCTCACCGCGCTGTCATGGCGACCTCATTTTGGCCAGATCGCCGTGAGAGCGCCGACAGCGCCATTGAGAGCGCCGACAGCGCGGCGAGAGCGCCCTGAGAGCACCGACAGCGATGGTTTTGAACATGCTCAAAACCTTCGCCGTGAGAGCGCCGAGGATGGCGATCAAAAAACGAGCGCCGTGAGAGCGCTGAGCGAGCGCGGTGAGCGCCGTGAGAGTGCCGTGAGAGCGCGGTGAGCGCCGTGAGAGCGCCCAAGGTGGGATCAAAGGGCCGCAGCGAGCGCTCAAGGATCGCAGCGAGCGCTCTATGAGGATTCAATGGTCTTAACTGTAGTTCAAACAAATTTCATTCTTGAAGTGGAGTATTTTGAATTTCTGGGAATTTTGTGGTCAAATCATAGTTTTGCTCGTGGGTTACACAAATTGACCAATACCTACAAGTACTTGCTTCCATTCAAATTAAATTCCCTCCAAGTTCTATTGTCGGCGGTTCAAAATGTGTTTCAAAATTCTGTGATTTACGTTTCTATTATAACGTAGAATGATGAAATATATTTATTGCAAATAGTTTACATGACAGACAACACAGAAAAAAACAAGTTTAACATACATATATTACTTAAGACACACACTGAGCGACCATGCAGCAACTAAAATTGAATCTGTTTTCCCCTTGATTTTATCATTCAAATATGATGCAAGAGGTAAATGTATGACTGAGAAGACAACAAAGCACACAAAACGTAACAAAAATTCGTTCTTTATCTCTAGAATTCGTTGAGTGATCTGTGAAATCTTAAAAAAGTTGCTGACATTTGACATTTTGGTCGCGCTGAGAGCGCCCAAGGGTCGCCGTAGAGATTCCACTTGAGCACGTTTTCCAGGAGTTCGGCGCTCTCACGGCGCTCTGGACCATTTCAGGTCGCCGTGAGAGCGCGGTGAGAGCGCCGTCCAAGTGGAATGGGGGTCTTACTCAAACGAAGGCATACAAGAGAAATGGACAGAGTACCTATAAATTTCTATTCATATATGCAAAACTGTAAAAGCCGGTGCAGATATCTCAAGACAGAACTCTCATTTGACGTATGAGGCACCACATTAGGGTTGCACTGTTCAGAGCGTTTAGGAAAATGTCGATAAAATCGAAATTTCATGAAATGATATGGTACCGAGAAAGAGGAGCCTCCGTCATGCCACAGAAAAAACTCGTTGTCTTGCTGAAGGGTTGCATAGCTGAACACAGCCCATCCTGCTGTGCTGGTGGTGCGGAGTTGTACGCACGCGGTCAGAGCGGCGAGCCCGGCGGGGGTGGTGACGTCCAGCCGCGCGTAGTTACCTGCTGACCGCGGCTCCCGGAACGTCAGACTCCTCAAGCATGTCCCTGGGCCTGACGAGACAACGGTAAGACTGATTGCTCTCTTTTCCACATATCGTGTGATTTTAAAGCTGAAATCAAGTTTTAGTTTCGCAATTTATATGGTATATCCCTCATTTAAATAATGATAATCTTTTCTTTGACATATCTTGATGTTTTCGTTCCCGGTTTGTTATGGCATTTTTGGCAAGCACTATTGATGTTTTATTCCTATAAGAATCATATTTCCTTTTTAGTAACTTATTATTTCATTTTCCGACGCAGACTCTCACCCGCGTCAATAGCTATTAGGCAATCAGAGAATCTCTTAATGTTTTCTTTATGTAAAGCGGATTCTCTGATTGGCAGATACGCTGGTTAGAGGCCACGCCCACAAAAGTGAACCTCAGCCCGGTTCAGCTGGAGAGGTTCTGGGTAGGAAAATGAGGTACCTGTACTCTAACAGACATGGTGTTGTAACTCACCCAATGCGATTCCATAGAGATCCAATTCATTCAGATGTGGCTGCCAGCCGGAATGGGTCCGAGTGACCAGGAACCTCCAGTACCGCGCTGTTCCGTGGAAACCGCCGAACTCCTGGCGCTCGGTCGTCCCTCCCTGAACGTTAGTAACGGACACGACGTCCTCCCAGTCGTACGGAATCCAAACCAGTGCCTTTTGCAAGTTGAAGGCTGCAACGTCATGCGTGGTGTCACCATACGACGTTAATGCGATGCGGGTCAGGGTGTATGGCTCCGCCAAGTCCAGTACCATGTACCAGTTGTTGTAGTTCCGACCCAAATGCCTTGGGTTCCAATAGGACCCAGTGTCCCCATCTAAAGCTTTGGCGGCATTACTGCCATCGCCGATCTCATCCACAATCCATTCCGTGTCCCGCGTCAGCCATGCATCTAGAGAAAGGGATGAAAAAATAGCTAGGCGCATTAATTCCCTCGAATAACTTTCAAAGGAGGTAGACAGGAATTCTGGTCTGGGAATATCATTTGGTGTAAAAAGTAACATCATGTTAAACATCACTAAAGTGTCTGTAATCTGTTGGTAATAATCCAGCAATTTAAGGCCACACCAATTTTTTTCAGGAAAAAATATGGCGCGAAAGGGCAAAATAAAAATTTTGCAATAAGTCTGGGGTGAAGATAGTTGATTATTCAAATTTGCAGCTTGAAAAAAACAAAGACAGCCAACTCATCCCGGTACTCCCATTGTACATTGTACAGTAGATGCATCTTTTGAAAATTATTAAAAGTACCGTTTTTAAAATTTGTACTTCTGCCATTCATGAGCATAAACGTTGAACAAAAAACACTGGCAGACAAAAGCTGAATAAAGGCATTTAGGCCATTTTGCTATATTGGAAAATTGTTGAATGGCTTCATAGTAATGTAGTGAGTAAACATTTCTTGAATGGGAGGTGTTGTATCTTTTATTTTTGATTTGGAAAAAATAGGAGCGAGCGATTCTGAGAACCAACAAATTAAATTGGTGTGGCCTACCATTTATTTGTAGCAGAGCATCAAATGGTGAGTCTGACACAATAATCATCAATGATAATGATGAGGTCAAAATCACGTTTTGTTCAAACACAGGGGATCAGACATATAGTGCCAAATACATATCTAAGTGATCTCTTATGCACTAGAAAATGCGCACACATGATTTAAAGTTGATGAATGCAGTTCTCTATGATGTAATGAGCCTTTTAGGAGCTTACCAGCATGGGCGGGATGCACCTGGACCACTAGGACGATCACCAGTACCAGGTACGTAGACAACATGGCTGTTGCCATCCTACATGGGGAGTAACATTGCACATGCTTAGTTTTCGTACATGTAGCATCAATGTAACATGACGTCACATTCAGTCCGTCCCGCCAAGATCTGTGACTGGTTGGTATCAAGAGCTGTGATTGCATTCATAGTGCATGGAGCTAGCTCCATGGAGGTAGATAAAATGTTTCGCAGGGCTGCATTAATCATGCAGTGTTTGTTAGTGTATGTGCGTGTATGTGTGTACTGTGTAGGTGTGTATGTATGTAAGTTAATGTGCGTGTGCTTATGTGTGTGTGTGTAGTTAGTGTATGCGTGTGTGTGCGTGCGTGTGTTCGCATGTGTGTGTATAATATTATGTTTGTGTGCGTGTGTTTTAGTGTGTATATGTATCTGTACGCTTGTATGAATATGTGTGTGAGTGCTGGTGCGTGTACTTTAGAAATTAATATGCAGTACTGCAGTCCCTGCTTATTATCGTCCTCTAGCGATTGCTGTGATATAGCACCTGCAACTGCGTTTGTTGGTATGCAATGTTTGCTAACGCTCTTCCGTCGCTAATTGCCACTGTAAAGCAATAACTTATTCATCCTTACTCCCATCGTATTGTTGGTAGTCACGCATGGCCTTGGCGTCCGCGAAGACTACATGCAGGAAAACATATTGTACGATTACATCCAACAGTCGTCGCTCAACGGTCGCAGCCTCAGTATAAAGGGGGCATAGATAGTAAGGCCCCCACTCCACTAGACGGCTCTCTCACTGTGACCTCGCTGCGACCTAGGCTGGATTTGTGTAACCCTTGATTTCTTATTTGGAATATCATGCAAATTGTTAAAGTATGACTAAAACACAACAAAACACACAAAGCATAGAAAGATCCGTTCTTTATCTACGAAATTTGTTGAGCGTTCTGGTCAATTTTAGGTCGCAGAGAGAGCGCGGCGAGGTCGCCGCCCTGATGGAATGGGGTGCAACAGATGCGGTGGGACTTTCTGAATACAGAGTACCGAGGGCGTGGCAAAACCCAACATGTCACGGGCGTGGTCTTACAGGTCTCTAACCACGTAACCCCTCCCAGACTTGCGCAGTAGCACGCAGACGACGTCAATTGTGGTTGTCATGGTGACACTGCAGTGGCGCAGCTACAATTCCAATACAATGCATGTCCTTTGTCTGACGAGCGAGATGATTGAATCGGAAGTCTGTCTTCTAATGAGAAATAGAAAATTATCTCTCACTCCTTTGTCACAGGGGCTTTGTGGTGTCCATTAGGCAAATTAGAACCGCCCATTTCCAATCATCAGGTATTAAGAACCCGGCCGCACGTTTTAATAATTCAGCGCTATTTTCTTGTGGCTTTACAAAGCAACATGAGGGCTCGTCCAGAAAATAATGCTATTCTTCGGTAAAAGTTGCCTATCAACCAATCCTTGTCATCAGGATATGGTATAGAAAACTAGCTGTTACGTAGCGCAGTATAGCGTCTTTTAACATTCCATATGTTTTATTTTCCATCCAAGCCATAAAAAATATCGACCGCGTAAATAAGCAACAAATTAATGGTCCCTCTACACTGCATGTAGGGTTCCCTGTGGTGTAGTGGTCTGCGCTTCTGTCTCTCACCACATCTGGTTCAAATTACTTGGACCAGAAGGACTGGGGTTGAAGCCCCAGGTTGGACACCTCTGGACAAGAGGCGCATTGAGTCATACCAAAAGCTTTATAAAAATGGTACATACTTTTGAAACAGTATAGAAGTAAAACAAACTTCACTGCCAGTGGACTAGCCCCCTGCTACAGTGATTGCACCACAGTGTGGCCCAGGGCTATGAAACGGAGATATAAACATCAATAATGGTGTGGGAGGATTTTTTTAACTAACTCTAACTACACTGCACGTGGCGACAAACTCCCAAAATGTGCAACACTACTTTTTACGACCCTAAAAAGGGCAACGAACATTTAAAAAAAACACACTTTTAGTCCAACTATTCGTCGACGTTTCTGTGGTTTCTGTTTTACTTTATACAGCTATGTAAACCGTACAGTTGCCATGGCGTCTCCGTGGTAACCTCAAACAAGCGGAAATTGCTTGTTGCGTCAGCACAGGTGTGCTTTTATAGCCTCAAAAAACATATATATTTTCTAAGATTTTACGAGATATGTAAAATATAAGATATATGGAGTTATCACCTTCATAGGATCATATGAAACCAGGCACTGAACATGTAAAACAAAAATAAAAACGGAAAAGTGTAGAAAACGCACAAGATATTACATTAGTTTAGACTATATATCAACTTAAAAATGGTATCAATCTAAACTTGGACGTACTTTGCTTATAATGAAGCTGTGTTTTTTCGCATCCGTTTAAGATGTTAGTTGATAGTTTCCAAAGGCGACGTTTGCTGGATGGACAAACTGAAGCTACATGTAGTTGTCCCTGGGCCTTGTGTAGCCAACAACTACTCACGTAACACGTACCAAAGTCCTTACAATTCCATTCACACCATCTGCAGCTATGCAGACCGCAAACCCTCAAACACACAAACGTATACTCACAAACAAGTTAAAATGGCTCCGAGAACGTAGCTTCCTAGCTTAATGGAGCCAGTAACAGATGAAAAAAAATAACAAGAAACTAAGGAGCGCTTCAGTAGAGCGCGTGAGTCGAGTTTGTCTAACTCCTTTACACCGCCCAAGGTTCGTGTCTACATGTAAATGTAGGATGTGAACTGGACATGAAGTACTGGATTGTTTTTTAGCCGCCACTGCAGTGGTATTGTCATTTTTGTCTTCTTTTGTTTGTTTTATTTTGTCAGCTGACAAAAACGTAACAATTATTGTATCTGCCGTTAAGCCGACGTCACACTTTCGACGTTTTGCGTCCGAATCCGTTGATCGCCAGAGGGCTGCCAAATTTAAAACTCGCCAGCTATTCTAGCGTATTTTTCGCCTGAAAATTTACCCTATGTCGGCTATGACAGAGACCGGTCACGTCCATAGAAATGCGCAATGATCGAGAGGACAGCGTCCGAATTACTGTTGAAAATGTCCTCCAAACTCCTGTCACACCGCCGACGAGCTTCTGCCGCGTTTGTTGATCATGGTGGATAAGGATTTTAGAATCGACAGAGGGACAGAGGATCGCGTATATTTTTCGCCTGAAAACTCTTCCCTATCATATAAATGGGGGTGGTTGCTACAGATACAACTCTACGAAGCAGGTACAGAAAGGGTAGCCAAACCTGTGTCTGTAGATATCACTTCTTCGACGGAGATGTATTTTCACAAGGCAGATCTTCACGTATCCAGTTGTATTCGCGAATTCAGAGATATGTTTACTTCTTCGCCTTCAGACGCGCAAAGCGACCAGTCGCGAGTGTAGCTTACAGCGACTGTGCCTTTCCCCTGTCGTGCGTCGGTTAAGCCAGACACACGTCTATCATTCCAATACTAATTAGTATCACTGAGCCATCATCATTTGATGGCTTTTTCTCTGCAGCACCTGAATAATTCATGATGCACCGTCACAACTCTATGACACCACTACATGTCGTTTATATTATATCATATCATATCACGTTTCATATTTTCAAGGGTAGATAACATAACGTTATATTTCAGCGGTCTCAGACTCATACGGTTTTAGATTTTATTACAATTATGCAGATGTTTTACTCTACTTTCTCATCACCACAATGCATATTTTAAACAATAATATTCAATATTTCCTCACTATTCCCCGGGGGTGAAAGGCTATCTATAATCTAAAAAGTATATCAATAACATCATCACAAGAACACCATTGGGAGTTCCACGGCAGTTTTGAATCAGTTGGTAGAGGTCGTCGCAAAACCTACTGTTCCTTTTCAGATAAGATCTCTCGCTCATGCTTCGTACGCGAGGTTTACCACAACAACTTAAGAGCATCATTGAGATAGATATGCGGTAACATTAATGACCAAGTGATTAGGCTAGTAGACACGGGATTGAGAGGTCGCGGGTTCGATTCCTGGTTGGATATTGTGCCCATGTGATCATGACTTTCACGATTTTCTACACCCGACCGTACCCTGCCGGTAAAAAAAGTTTTCGGCCTTCCAATACCATGGCCAAGACACAGTGCAAGACGCAGAAAGCTGTTAATCCACATGAATTAAAAGCTTTCTGCCCCTAAGGTCTTGATAAGGCTTTTGGTTCTTTACCTTTTACATGGTACAGTCATGGATCTGACCGACAAATTTCAACTTTCTTGTTCCGGGAAAGGTTCCTGAGGACTCTATGTTCTGCCATGCACTCGTTGAGAATCACACGATGCGAACAGCTACATTTGAGGGAGGGAACGCAACAGGAGACATTCTTCTCAAGTCTTGGCAAACACATACACATAAAACCTCTGTGAATGGTGTTTGCCCGCTGTTTGAGGTAAAGGGTGTTGTCTGTTGTAGTCCCTGACATGTTTATGATGCCGAACCATGAAAAACGAGATTAGATGCAAGAATCTTGGCTTGTAAAATGGTAAGCAAACAGCTGTGTAGATTAGATATGATAATTTCTAAGAATACATTGAAGGCCGTAACGTTCATTCCTGCAAGTGGTAGTATACAAGCGACTACCGACGCTGGAGATTTTTAAGCAGCTCCCCTTGATCCACTCGGGCGGCGACATCACTGCGATTGCGCTAAGATGTAAAATTTCATAGATAAGAAAAAAAATTACGCTAATTGTGCATTGCTGCCTTTTCATTAATACTTTAACATTTTCCCATTATGAAGTTAAAGATTACACAAATTCCATGTAGGTCGCAGATAGAGCGCAGCGCGATCGCCGTCTAGTAGAATGGGGGCCTAAAGGCGGTAGAATGGCGCTATTGATGTCCATGCCTCTGCAAAGTGCCCTTGGCCCATTATCGGAGAGCCCGCCGAGAGAGCTGACATTCTTAAAGACCTGTAAAATCAGCGCTGAAGGCGAGGATCTCCTTAAGGTCTGCCACAAGGACTTAAGCACCGCGTAAGTACTTTTCAAACGTCACAAGAAACCTTTTAAGCTTGTTTTCTTGACCCTTTCTTACACTAGTGTAGCTGTTGAGCAACCTGCTACTTTCCAAGGGTAGGTTCATAACAAGACTCAGGTGTTTGGCGAGAGGTAGAGCCGTGTATACGCATTCAATCTGGTACTTCAAAGTTTAATCACCTCAGCGAAATATGTTTAGTCCGGACTCGAGTAGCCTGTACTTATATACACCGACAGCTGTGCTGCTAAGTACAAATCTTAAGTGTGTTAAGCTATGATTCATATATATGGGTGGTTTGAAAGTGACCGTGGTAGAATTGTTAAACAGACTTGGCTGACGCAGGAAGGTCTGTCCTGACGCGAGCATTCTGTCCGGATAATTATGTAGCTTGTACGCTTGAGTAAAAACTTGGTGTGTTACTCCACGAGGTGGTTTATATGTATGCCATATATGTATATATACAAACAAACAAAACAAGCAGAATATACTGTTGGAAGAAAATTGTGACCCATAATCTGGTCTTGCTCTAGGTTTAACAAAAATGGCGGACAATATTTCAATTATGAATTTGTGAGAAGGCAAGATACAAAAGATTAACGAATGAGTCATAAAAATAGAATCAATTGAAATGATGTGCTTAAAGAAATCTCCACGACCAAGGGATGGGCAAATGAGAAGATAAACTTGGAGAAAACAAACTCAAGGCCTCACAAAAGTTTCCGCGCTAAGTTCTTGAATGTTGACAGTGTTGAAGGGCGTAAGGTAAGCTGTTCATTTCCTCAGGAAGTTTCCTCTGCTACAAATGTCACGGTAATGACAGTTTACTCAGACTGGTAAAAGGGCATAAAGCCCCGAAATTGGCCTCGGCTCAGCAGAAAGGATATGTTCAAGGTCGCAGAATACAAAATAACATTCAAGTTGGACAGCTGAGTGAATTCCACAAACATCTTTTTTTCCCTAAATTTTCGTGGTTTAAAGTTGGAATGTCACAAAAAGAAACCACTTACCGTGCCGTGGTTCTGTACCGTGGTTTTGTGCCGTGGTTCTGTGCCGTGGTTCTGTGCCGTGGTTTTGTGCCGTGGTTTTGTGCCGTGGTTTTGTGCCGTGGTTCTGTGCCGTGGTTCTGTGCCGTGGTTCTGACTAGGGGCAGATTTTAGCTCTGATTCCATCCGCCATGCGGTTTCTCTTTAATGTTTCACCATAAGAATGACTTACAGTTAGCGATTTTACTAAGTTCGTCATTTACGCATACACCTGTTGGTAATCCCTGTCTTGAAAACCCGGAATAAAGTTGCTTTGTTGTTATGGGATTCAAATAATTTTGAAAAGCAAAAACAAGAGTGCATGGTTGTGGAATTCACTTAGCTGCTCAACTTATGATACAGTATACCGGCATGCATGTAGCGACTTACATTAAGTATCCATCTACACATGCATATGTTGTAACAGCTAAGAAATTGACTTGTTTTTGAGACACTCAGACTTCAAATGACTAACAAAAATTTTTTTGTGTGTAATTCACTCAGCTGCCCAACTTGAATATCATTCCGTGTTTGGCGACCTTCCAAAATCCCATTTGCAGACTTACCCGGCATTTAACGCACTTCTGGTGCAGAGGACGTTATTTCCTGTTTGCAACCTCCTAGAGCAGTCCTGGAAGATTGCCAATTCTTTGGTTGGTTGTTTTGCAAAGATCCAGGCCCATTTGAACTAATGATAGGCCCTTCATTACTCACGTTAAACTTTCAGAGTGCTGTTCAGTTTTCAAACATGATCTCGGGTTCACCGAGTGGAAGGGCAAGGCCTGGAAGAATTTAATACAATAAAAGAAGAGAGAGGTAAAATGTGCATAATTAGGAATTTATGAACGAACCAGCCAGTTTTGACCCTAAAGAAACATGTCTACGGTAACTTTATAAGGCTAGACTCTATTTCAGTATCTCCATTAAAACGTACCCAGTCTACAGCTCTGGGTTGTTCCCCAAAAGTGGATGCTTTTAAAATGTCACGTGCGAGTCACCTTGCAGGGAGACGTCTCTTTCAGGCTGCTTTTTTGTGCTGACTGTGTGATAATGACCACGACTGGGAGAACGTATTGCCTGGAAGGTTCTACCTTATGGCTAATGATAGGCATGCCCACACGTTAGTTACAGTCCAATTTCCAATGCGACCACTGAGCAACCGAGGATTTGACAAATAACTCAATGATTTTATAAATAAAAAAGGAATTTTATTTCGTTTTGTGTGGTTTGTTGTCTTTTAAATCATACTTTACATCTTGCAATGTATTCCAATTATGAAATCAAAGGTCCCACAAACTGAATTTGGGTCGCTGTACCGTGGCTTGACTATATCGCCGTCTAGTGGCTGCAACCGCTGAGCGACCTAAAAATTTAGAAGTGCAAACGAACTCATTTAAAAAAAATTTTTATTGTGTTTTGTTGTCTTTGATTCTAAATTTTACTTTTATATCATCTGTCATATTCAATCTATATGGTCATAGATCATCAACGACCTCCATCTAGTGAGAAGGAGGCCTAGACAGGCAACCCTCTCCCTCTCACAACATTTACACCATGGTTCTGGAAACCCTAGCTGAGGGTTATTTGTCTGTTGATAGGATGACTGAATGGTTTATTTTCGTCAATACCTCGCAGTCCCAGCGGGGCTGAATTGCGTATCACTTACAGTTTTAACATTAAAAAACGTCACAAAATTCTTGCTACACAAAGTCTTCATACACATTAAAATCTGTTGAACATTACACGCATCGCTTACAAGTTTGACAAAATTCTTGAACCACATTAAGAAAAGTCCTAATACACATTAGAATCTGATACGCATTAAACTCTGCTTTGTACATTACATACGATGGCGTACTGTGAAAATAACATTTAGTATAGCAGGGAAAGAAATACGGTGGTGAACATTTCCCCTCAAATGTGTTGCCATGATGATTCCGTACGTGGATATCCAAAGGTTAGTCAAAGGCCCCTGAGGTATCTACTGTTACAGTACTGGATGAAGTCATGACGGATGCACAGGACTTTCTCAGATACAACCTTCTTTCTTAACTTAGTGTAGCTACAACTGTAGTTTAACTTTTTTTCAGATAATTGTGAGGACATCGAGAGTTAGTAACCACAATCCACCCCCTACATCCCCTACGGGCCCCGGCGTAAATGTGACCGTACCATAACTGGCAAACCCTTGGAGCTGCCCTAATGGCCGGTATTTTGTGTTACTGTAGACGTAACCCCATTGCTAAACGTAGAGTATAATAAGCAGAACAGGTCGTACAAAGTAACGAACTATTAAGCCATATTGTTTTGCCTCTTCTTGCAGCTGATACCTCTTTTGCTACAGGCTCTTCGGTTTAATGTACTTCAATATTTTTTTGTTTTGTCTTAAAAGGCCATTCATCTTAAAAGGCAGTCTATGATTGCATCGTTTATTTGCGTAACTAGACTTCTTTGAACCCGCACAATGAATCACCCAGGAGGGTTGATTATGATTACGAGTATCCTTCATCCATATAAATTGCATGATTAGGCCCCGTTCATCCAGACGGCGATCGCGCTGCGGCTTCGCTGCGACCCACATTATATATGTGTAACCCTAGACTTCATAATTAGATTGCCATGCAAAATGTTAAGGTATAACTGAAAAGACAGTAAAAACACAAACGGTTTTTAAAAAATCGTTTTTATCTAGGAAATTCATTGAGCGCTCGGTCAAATCGCTCGGTCACAGCGCGGTCGCAGCTAGGTTGCTGACCTAGTGGAATGGAGGTGTAACAGCGTCACCCGCATTAGGAATCTTGGGACAACGATAATCATCGTTGGAGGGTTTAACAGAGAACTGAGGCTTGTCTAGTGATGATAATCGAGATAGAATATTGTACATGTTGTTTACACTCACGTGACTACGGCGTTAGTATCGTCCGCCATTTTGGATTGTTGAGCACCGCCAGATTATGGGTCACAATTTTCTTCCAAAAAAATGTTCACACCAGGTGTATATATATTTCATACTTAAGAGTACAAGATGCATATCCGGGAAGATTGCTCGCGTTCAGACAGACCTTACGTCAGTAAAATCTATTCAACGATTCTACCGCGGTCACTTTCAAACCACCCATATATGAATCACTCGGGCTAGTCACCAATTTTCGTCGAATATTAGGGAAAATGTCAAGATGCCATGTCAACTCAAACTTTACTGTGCATCTTCTCGTTCGAATCGGAACCAATCTTTCAATTCAATGATATGTAACGTTAACGTTACGTGGTCTGTGCAACAGCCTCCGAACCGGAATAATGAATAATGAATGAATGAAGACCTTTATTGCACATTTCTGCCACACCTTGCTAAGTACAGGTCATGGGAGGTTTGTCTAGCTAGTCGCTTTAGAAACATGAATTTTTGTACAGTACTTAAATGTGTGAAGTAGGGAAATAGGTTTTGTACAATGTTGATTCGAGCAGCACCCGATTAAAATGCTCAGAAGTTTCTCCTGGATGGAGATTCCGTCCTTGACTTTGTTCATTTGTGTACCCTCAATGCGTAATAACCTATAGCTTTGTACCGCGTGAGTCAGTGCAAGCTGCATATCCGGGCAGATTCATTTAATCCACTCACACAGGGATGGCCCCCTGCTACTTGTGAGGAAATCAATATAAAGTGCCTTTCCCAAGCGCGCAACAACATCGAGACCTGTCAGGGACTCGAGCTCAGTACCGACAACCTAACCACGAGGCAACCGTGGCACCGTGTTCCCCACCGACTTTCCCACCGTCTTGAACATCCGTGTGTTCTTCGAGACAGAGATTTTGTCTGTGACGTCGTCATGACCATATCATCGAAGAAAACGTTAGTACGTTAAAATTGCCCAAATGCCTTTGCAATAAGTCGACTGACAAAGAAGCCCGCATTCTCAGATAGCAGACCAGAGTGTGCGTCAGCACTGTACTTTCAATTACCGAGCGCATTTTGTTAGCAGGATTATCACAGATCCGTGACGAAATCCCAGCCCCGGGTACGCCGGAGATGCATCACAAATTTAATACTAACGTCACCACTTATCAGTAAAGTCAGTTGCTCTTCATTTTCAATATTTCTTCTTCCATCGAGCTTAAGACGTAATGCAAAAGACAAAGCGTAACGCTTTATTCGTAGCTGATAGTGCAATGTTAGCCTTCATAGCAGGCTCTAACCGGCCTTTTGGGGCGGGGGGGGGGGGGCTAAGTAATACACTTTTTGCAGCCAGCCCGTAACCATCAGCCACCCTGTAACTTCGTGCAGACTCTACCGGCAAGATAGTTACAGGGTGGCTGATGGTTACGAGTTGGTTGCAAAAAGTGTATTATTTAGCTCCCCAAAAAGACCGGTTAGAGCCTGCTATGGAGGCTAGTGCAATGTGGCCTAGCTACGTGTCAGCTTTATATAGGCAAGCTACTCTTCTCGATGATTGTCTGATGTAGTCAAATCACTATTTAGGTAAGGTTTCTGCCCTGGCTAGATTGGCATTTTCTCATTAATAAATTCATATTGACATCAGTAGTTAGAAGAAAATTATTTTTTGTTCAGGCAAACCAATTATTTTCCAATGATGTGCGAACGTACGTTTTTAGCTTTGATCATTATATGTGCACATGGGAAACATAGTTTCAATGCAGTTGTATGTACCAAAGTGCTGTATTTTCTCTTAGAAAAAAAGGATATTAGGCTAGGGGAAATAGAATTTGATGACGTCACCATTTAGTCCAAAAAATTATATTTGGATTTTTTTTACACCCAGCTATCAATATTGACCGCAACTGCCGTGCTTTCTTAATCTACTAATGAGAAATCTACACTGAAAAATCAAAATATTAATTTTGCCAGGGTAGAAACATCTCATGATATCTAATGTTAGACAAATCTAAGCTGTAGGAAATATATTTTTTTACAAATACAGAATTATCCTGATGACTTTACCAAGAGCTCAACTCACTTCTAAGCAGTTATGCATGCGTGTCAGTTAATGTTGAGTTGAAGAGCATAAATATTAATACCTTTACTTCAAGGTTAATTGCCTACATCCATCCTAGTCGACAAGGCATGCCCTGCATAAAATATCATAACGCCTTCAGCACCACGAAACACACTCTCGAACATTTCAAACCCATCCAACATGTTGAAGTTATCTGGTAAAGCTCCTGTTACACTTGTGCGTATACGCAGAGCCCGCATGAGCTGCGTATTAACATGTTTTTGGTTTATGTTAAGTTTGCAGCCGAATAAGTGATTTCTTAGGTTCGATAACCAGGCTGCACAACGGTGGGTCAAAGTAGAAAACAACTTCCTCCCCGCAAAATTTACTTAAACCAAAAATATGTCAATGCGCAACTCACGCGCACTTGAATATACGCACAAGTGTGACAGGGCCCTTAGGCACCCATTCCACCAGACTGCGATCTCACTGCGACCTCGCTGCGACCTAAATCGGATTTGTGTAACCCTTGATTTCATAATGGGAATAGCATGAAAAATGTGAAAGTATAACGGAAAGACATCGAAACACACAAAGCGTAAAATGATTTGTTTTTATCTACAACCTTCGGTAAGCGCTCTTTAAAA
Organism: Branchiostoma lanceolatum; assembly: GCF_035083965.1. Lineage (NCBI taxonomy): Eukaryota > Metazoa > Chordata > Leptocardii > Amphioxiformes > Branchiostomatidae > Branchiostoma > Branchiostoma lanceolatum. Next base: position 20,367,854 of record NC_089723.1, on the reverse strand, counting down.
TCTTAGGTTGCAGGGACCGCGCACAAGAGCGCCGTCCTCCAATGTTTACTACAAGTGCGAATGCTATTCTTAAGCACATACAAACGTGATCTTGTAAGGTTACAGTTCAAGTAGACTCATTCAATGCAGAAATTACAGACATGCGTTAACTCACTACAGTACTGAGCAGTTTTAATTGTATTTTGTTTCTCCCTTGACCCATATTGCCGGGGCTAGTGCAGTGTGATGTCCCAAACATGCGGAACGCCCATTGTCTGCGTCCTACGTGTAACCTCCATTAACATTGATCCGCCGGGTTACATAAATCTGCCACTTTGAAAACTGTGCGTTTGAGGCATCTCTAGTGCAGCACTCCAAGGTATGCACAGTTTAGGAGTGCATTATACTGGAATTATATTGGGTTGGAGATCTGTTTGGACATATATTTTCAGGGTGGCGGAATTATGTACCACGGTGGAATTATGTTAGTAGATGTTACATGTCCACGGCTGCCTACGTGCGTTTCTCTCCTGCATACGCCTCACGCGTCAGGCTGGGCTATGGTCTCGCCCCCTGTTTCTTCAATCAAACAAGACGGTGCATTGAACAGAATTATCGGAGAAAACCTGTTACCTTTGACGTACGGGACCACATGGGGGCTCAACGAGCTGCTAATCTAAGTAGCGTCAAATGAACTCAATTTGCTATCGGGTAAAAGTGAAGGGCAAAGAAGGCAAACACTAACAGTTAGATAAAGTTTGAATGCGCTGGACCAGCAGACAAAGACATACCCGTTGAGGACAACTCTCGGCATATATGCTATCATGATACACAATCTTATTGACACAACAAAAGTACAGCGAATTTCGCAAGGTCTTCTACAACTACACAATCATGCAAACAAACATATACAAGTGCCGGATACAAATGAACTAATCTTCGTATAAGTATATGAATAAATGAACATGCTGAGTTTGACGTATCACTTATATTGTTGTTCTAGAAGTTCTAAATGTTCTTTAACGAAGACCATTATTGTACATTTTTGCCCAACTAAGCTAATTGCAGATCACAACAAAGACAGTTTAAAAACATACACATGTTGGTACGAGTATCGTTGTCTAGCATGCATGTTCGGCTTCTCGCTTTTGGTATTGGTGAAAATGTAGGATTGTATTTATTTGGCTATAGTAGGTTTATTACCCTTGACGAAGATTAATTAGTCAGTGCTATAGTCGAACATGCATTTATCTTCTATAGAACTAAATAATGTATTTCTGTCACTAACATACATAGTGCAATCTACGATCAAGCGCATTTATATTCTACCGTATTTGAGGTACAAAATTGACAGATTATTTACTCTAGAGTGCGGTTATATCTTGCTGAACATTTGCAAGGTATTGGTATCGTTAATTCAAAATCTGAATCAGTTAAATGTCAGCAACTAACGTGAAATGAGTGCCTTAGTTACAAGACTAGAAATGAGCACATCACTTAACTTTGAGCACGAGCTGAATCTTACATCATAAGATTCATAACCACTTCAAGGGCAAGCTCAGTTATGACTTGATTTGCTTCTATGAAGGTCATAGATAATTGCTTTACTGTACTGCGGCTGTAGTCTGTTACCAACCATATCAGATGTTCTGCATTATGAAGCTCGGCTTTTGACATCAAAAGTTAAGGCTTCATTTCCTAAGTTGCACATCGTGTTTCTTGGTTTATTGGTAAAATGACTTCCATCTTCCTGGAGTCACATAACATATACATTACATTGAAACACATACACATGAAATTACATAATATATACATATCTACATCAATTTCAATTTCAATCACTGTTTTAGAAGAGTGATTATCAACTTCCTTATTGCAAAGACCCAAGTCGACTCAAGCTGGAAGCTCACGTTTAATAGAGCGACCGGAGGTGGAAACTGATGATAATATCTACCCGAAATGCTTCGGTCATATTTGCACCGGTGCCCGTAGGGGTATAGCGCCGGCCGGACACCGAAGACACATATTTGTCCCGCGGTGGATTGCCGGATACCGGAGGGATACCTCTCGGTGTTCTCACGACTAGCTCACTGCGCCTAAATGCTACAGGGTCCGGGTTGATTTTAACTACGAGTCTAACGGGGCCCGGCAGCAACTGGCTGTCCTATGGGGCCACATATAACGACAGAGAAGACAGGTATAGTATGGAATAAAGCACTTAAACGAATTGTGTTATGTGTCAGCAAGAGGCCTTTCAATCTTTTATTAAGTACTGTACCGATTTATTACTTAAAAGAACAAAAATACAACAAACATTGTGAAGCTTACTGGTCTATGAATGTTATGAAAAATGAATGTAACGCGTACTGGCTAAAATAATCTTTTAACATTAAACAGGTTTGACTTGAATCAGCATCTTTATAGAACCTGATACATGATTGGTCTCGTAGCATTACTGTGCAGTCATATATGTAGTATTCTTGACTGCCCATTCATAATTACACTTTCGACAGAATCAGGCTCATTGCGTAGGCAAGGCGCGAAACGCAAATCAATCGGCTCAGTGTTGTCCAGTTCTCGAATATCCAAGGCGTTTCTCTTAAGTAGACTTCTTTTGAGGCACGCTGCCAATGAATGGGCACAAAGAACTTGACACAGACGATGCTTTAATGATAAGACTGCTGGAAGCGGGGGGTGGAAGCAGGAAAAATCCAAAGATTGTCTTGAAGTAGCTATAGACTGCTGTCACTGTGCGCTGAATGTGGATGATAGTTACCCCCTTTAGGTATTCAACACAGAGATTGCTCCTCATATTATCTCCATGCAAATATTGGAGATATTGTTTTTGCCGTGTCGGTGTGTGTATTTGTGTTTCCTTCTGTCTGTCCGGATGTTCGTAGTCAGCATAAGTCAAGAACGGCTGGATGGATTGTAATAAGAGTTCTGGATAAGGGCGGCCAAGTTGACATGTTGTTTTTAGACTTTGCTAAAGCTTTCGACTCCGTTCCCCACAGTCTTCTAGTTCACAAATTACAAATGTTCGGATTTTGTGGAAATTTTCTGTCATGGATTAAGTCCTACCTGTCGAACCGCCGTCAAAGAGTGGTAGTTGAAGGAAGTAAGTCGGAATGGCGTCCCGTGACGTCAGGAGTCCCCCAGGGCTCTATCCTAGGTCCGCTGTTGTTTTTACTCTATATAAACGACCTACCTGACTCTGCCAGTAACTCTATGACGGCGCTTTTTGCGGATGACAGTAAGTGTTTCCGTGAGATCCGCAACACAAATGACTGTATGAAGTTACAAGAGGACATTTGTTCACTGCACGACTGGAGTAACACATGGAAGCTGAGTTTTAATCTATCCAAGTGTAAAGTGTTGAGATTTACTCGTTCCAAGTGTCCTATCACTTACAACTATCACATGTCAGGTTCATCTTTAAATGTATTGGACAACATGTCTGACCTCGGTGTCACAGCAAAATCGGACCTTAAGTGGGACAACCACATTGTCAGTACAGTAGCTAAAGCAAATTCATTGCTTGGCTTTCTTAAGCGTACCGTAGGCTTCAGTTCAAACTCTGACATTCGGAGAGCGTTGTACCTCTCCATTGTCAGAAGTGTACTGGAATATTGCTCACCAGTTTGGAGCCCTACGTCACGTAAGCTAACAGCCCTTCTTGAGGGTGTCCAGCGGAGGGCATCGAAATTCATTCTTGGGCCTTCCGCAGGTCACCGCGACTACAAGTCAAGACTGTCTAGCCTAGGCTTGCTACCTCTGTCTTACAGAAGGGATGTATCCGATGTCATAACATTTGTTAAGTCCCATGCAAAGGTGTTTGACTCGGATGTAGCCAGGCTAGCTAACTTTCCTACAAGAACGCCCCGTAGTCTTAGAGCATACATGTTAGTTCCACATAGAGTAAAAACTTCAACATTTGCGTCCTCATTCATACCTCGCTTTATCACAATATGGAACAGACTTGATGCTGTAACTAGAAGGCTAGGAGCAAGGGCGTCAAGCGCAAATGATGTGACTACTTTCAAGAGCAATCTCATTTCATTCATGAGAAGCAGGTTCCGCCAATCATTCAATTTAGAAGACCCCTGTTCTTGGTTACTTGCATGCAGCTGTGCAACTTGCGTTGCAAACAGGCCCCGCTAATTTGTAATACCACCTCATTATTGTATCTTGTGCAGTTTCTTTAATTTATTTCTATCTTTGTATTGTATATCTTGTTAAGTTAACTTAAGTTGAATACCATGTTGATTCATTTATATTGGTCATTTATATTGTATTATTATGTTTTGATATTGTGTACAGTTTGTATGTTTCGGCATGGCGGCCTTGAAAAGGTGACCCCTGCGGGGGTTCACCTGTTCCGCCATGCCTTCCAGTTTTGGAGAAGTGTAAATAAATAAATAAATAAATAAATAATATTTGGTATGTGGGTTAGTGTTGGGAAGATGAAGAATTTTTAAAACTTTTGACCTGAACGTGCTATGGTCTTTATTTTTTTGTGACAGATAGCTTGTCATAAAAGAAAGAACTGATGTAGGTTTGCTCTGTAACTGTTTCAAAATTTCATCCAGTCGCTTGAGTAACTAATTTCGGCGAAAACATAAGTACATTTGAACATTTCTTCAATCATGTCATGTCAATTGGTGTTATCCGCTGATTCGTAGGTGGAGGGAATTAGATACAAATGAAAGCATGTATTTGGAGTTATATTACCCATGATTTTAACTAGAAAAGCAAATTTCCCCAAAATTCACTTCTTGACTGAAGTTTGTGTGAACTTCAGTTGAGACCATTAAACCCTCGTAGAGCGCTCGCTACGGTCCTTTCATCCTATCTTTGGCGCTCTTACGGCGCTCACCGCGCTGGATGTGCGCTCTAACGGTGCCCAACACGCCCGCTGCGCTCTCTCTTGGCGCTCTCCCTGCGCTCATTGTTGGATCGCCATCCTCGGCGCTCTCGCGAGGATTGTTTTGAACATGTTAAAAATAGTCGCGGAGGTGGCGGCGCGCATGGTGCTCCCAGCTGCGAGCTCCCTCTGCGCTCTCCAAGCCTCCGGCCAATTTGAGGTCGCACAGAGAGCGCCGCGAAAGCGCCGTCCTAGTGGAATGGGTGTATAAATGGTTTACCCCAGATTGGTGTCGATTAACGTTTAACGAAAAAACGCATCGGATTTGGTAAAGTCCTGATACTTTCACTTTATCCGGTCGCTTCTACGTACATGGCAGGAAATGAGGATTTTACCTATTAGCGATAAGTGCCAGGTAAGTCCGACAATACCAGATTAACCTGGCAGGATTGGTTGCTACGGACATTTATCGCTATTAGTAAATCCCAGGTTTGGTGCAGTGTATACCTCTATGGGGGCGTCGCGGGGAGTTACCTCAAAAGCCTTGTCGACTGTAGAGGTTTCAGGCCGTAGGTGTGCAGAATCTCTGTCAGCCCCCCTCTCGCTGCTCATTGGACGGAGACTAGTTGGCCATCTCCAAGCAGATCAATCGGGTGCATAAACACACTCGATGGCCAATACAGTAGAATCCAGCTATTTGCATTACTGTTAATAGCATATTTCGGGGATATGCATAAAAGTCTGAAAACCCAAACCATTTTCCATTCACTCCATTATAAATAAAATGGCATAATTGCATCAGCCATTTTTGCATACTCCTGCTATTTGCATAAAATAATGCCAATGGCAACAGGAAAAACCGGTTGAACATGTCAAAATCACTAACTCTTATAGATTGTATGCAAATGTCATTCAAATGTAAATCGAGTATGGATAGTTTCTATGGTGAGACAAGTCCATAGGAACTGTTGTTGTCCTTTGTGTTTTGAAAAAGCTCTAGCAACTCCATTGTCATTTGCTGTGATAGGATACAGAAGAATACAATTGCCAATTTTTTGCTTAATTTGCCTTCCTTTGCACTCAACATGTGTATATAAACTGATGATATGCTTGTGAATTCAATATGTTACATTTTGTATAACCTGGGAGTGAGTGAATTTGACACAAAGTGTGTGTGTTTCTTCAAAGTGCCATCCTAGTAACCACAACAACCCCCTCCCCCCTCAGTGCCCCTCATTTTGTCCCCTAGGGTTTATGGACTACTCCTTATTATTGCATAAAATACACTGACAAATCAGTTATGCAAATAAGCGGATTCTACTGTAATACTGCTTTTGCCCTTTTGATACTGCCTTTGCCACCGATAGATCTGCCTGGAGATTAGCGTGGTCATCCTCTGGCTCTCCGGTCTGACTCTCTGGTGTTAAAGGCTCTCAGGCTAGGGCCGGTGGAGTATGTAACATTCTGGTGATGTGTCCAAGCTATTTGATCTGTTGGCGGGCAATGTACTCCTGGATGTTTGTAGCACCAACTATTCCTCTCATCACTACATTCCAAATGTTGTCCCTACTGTTAACTAAGTATCTCTTCTTGCATGTCGTGAGTTTCCTCCGCTGGGTACTAGTAAGTGGATATCAATAGAGACGATACTGATTTTGATAGACACTGTGTTTACTGCGCTGAGCCCGGAAAAAAATGGCAAAGCAGCAAATGGAAGGAAAAAGCAACTAACTGTGCGCTTGCTATAGATGGTTCTAAGGCATACAGACATAGCCGTTCCAATAATAGTCTTTGCATGAGAGGCGTTGGACGGAGGAAAAGACAGCTATTTCTATTGTGAGCTGACCTTGAGTCGTCATCGTAAAAGCAAGCCCATCACTGCAGACGACGTTGCTCTCATGATGTATCCACTAAACCGGGGGGAGATGTATCCACTGAGACCGGAAGAGAAGTGGTGAATCCAAAGAAAATTATTTATTACTTCCATTTTTGATAATCGAAATAATCATGTTGTGATCTCAAGATAGGTCCACTCTAGTTGCTGCTCCGCTGCCCCTGAACAAGACATTGTCCTTGAGGGGAATCTTCTCATTGTACACTTGAAAAGCTGTATATGTGAATGTTTTGTGTTTATCAGCAGTATGAAGAAAAGACGAGGCGTTCTTCTGTATTCATCTTCTTTCATCTCGAGCCAGCCTTAACCTTAAATGGATAAAGGTCTTTTTTAGTGTTGCCCCCGGTGCGAGAGGGACGGACACAGCGGTGAATGAAATACAAATCAATTATAGACTTTTCTTATTATCCGCTCGTCATGAATTGTTGTAAGGCGGTTTTACATTAAATTGATATAGACGTTGCTTGTCTCGTAATAAGTTCGCTGCTGCAGCTGTTCGATTGAGGTACGGTCTCAATCGGTGAAAACATGAGTGAGGCAAAATCTACATGTATACACAAACAGCAGTCAGGCAACTGTGAGACAGAATGCAAACTTCAATTAATCATTATATGTCATGATCAGCAGAGATGATTTTAACAAACGGGCCTCGTGTAGGTTTTAAAGTTACTGAAATGATTGTGTACCAGCGTTTTCTGTGTCTAAGATATCTAAATAATTGAAATAAAATCAAAACTAGCTCCATGTGTGTGGAAATCATTTTGTATTTAAATAGAATATCAGTCCTTGTAATTACAGCTTAAGCCATTTACTTCTGTTACATATTCATATATGATCAATAATTACAGGTCATCAATGTAACGTTAACACAGCTAGTGCAATATTGCCTCTTGGTCTGTAAAGTAACGTTCAGTATAGACACGCTGAAATGAAAGGGTAGTGGCAGACAGCTGTGACATGCAATCATCGCCAAACAACAGCCGTCAAGCGTGAAAACATTTAATGATCCTCTCAGCATGATAATCTTCGCGTGTTAAAAGATCCACGGTTCGCTTGCCTCCCCACTCGTCAGGGAACGCATCCTGTTGACGTTAAATTTCACTCACGTTCCGCCGTGTGCTGCCCGTGATTGACAGGTCGTGTGGCCTACGTGCAAAACAACAGCAATTTTGTCACAACCCTTACGCAGGTTCGTATTGTCACCTCTCCACAGAGAGTACTTGATTCCCATCTCAAAAATCAAAACAGGATATCGACATAGGAAATTAGCTTATTCCTCTATGTAATTCTTGTTTTTATTCATTCCTGCTTTGCTAAGTGCATTAGGGAATGTCTTGCCGTATTGGGTGAAAGCACAACAATTGTCGGCCCACCGGAGACAACAGTGCCGCCAGACGTTCCGTCGTGTACCGAGCGTGGAACAGCACATCAACCGCCGCATTGCCTGTTGAGGCCGTCCGTAATCAGTTCCTGTCGGCATCTTCAAGGACTCCGTCTGGAAAAACGCCGAAAATCGTGCGCCTGAAGGCCAGGCGACAAAAACCAATCCCAAGTCGACTTCAACACGTCCTTGAAAGTCATTGGTTATCCAGATTGGCTATTTAGGCGCGTGGATTATGATTGGCCCCCGCAGGATACCGGCGTCATAACTTGTTGAGACTGGTTCGGGAGACGAAGCGGAAATCAAGGAACGTCAAACTCGGCTTGTTACATATTGAAACTCGGCCGGCCGAGAGCAACACAGCAGCGGAGACGAAGACACAGAGACGTGTAACAAGTAAGAAGAGCATATTTCTATATTTGCGAAGACTCGTGTGAAAACGTAAGACACAAGTTTGCAACTAGGAAATGTAGAGTAGACAACCTCCCTTGCGAACGGTGGTGACCATCACAGCGGATGGCGGGACGCTCTATAACCGCACAAATGTCGGCCTGCGGGCTTCGATATGGACGTGTACAGTGAGCAATTCGGCCGAATGTTTCGCCTAATGCCTAACTCGTCGGAGAACTTCTCCTGGAGCCTGGAGGACCTTTTCGGCCCGGAGTCTGCTCCGCTCTCCATCCAGATCCCGCTGACAATCGTGTACGTCATCACGTTCATGACCGGTATCACTGGGAACGTCCTGACTATGATCATCTTCACCACCGTCCCCTCTCTCCGCAACCCCACAAACTTCTACCTGCTCAGCCTCGCCTTCTCGGACCTGCTGATGCTCGTCATCAACCTGCCGGTGGACATGACGGAGCAGCTGTTCCAGAAGTCCTGGGTCCTGGGCGACACCGTCTGCCGCAGCCACGTCTTCATGAACGAGCTCTGCTACTCCGCCACGGTCATGTCCATCTGTACCCTCAGTATCGAGCGGTACATCGCCATCTGCCACCCGCTCCAGGCCAAGACACTGGTCACCAAGGAGCGGACCATGACGGCCATCGTGGCCGTGTGGCTGCTATCCATCGCCTTCTCCCTGCCGGTGTCGCTGTGGATCCAGGAGGTGTCGTTCCGGCTGCCGTCGGGCGAGTCGGTGTGGGCCAAGTGCACCATCCCGCTACAGTACCAGGAGCAGGTGCAGTACTTCACCGCCGTGGCCACCGTGGTGTTCTTCGTGGTGCCGATGTGTCTGCTGGCCGGGTTGTACCTGCTCATCGGCGTCAAGCTGCACAAGACCCGCTCCAACCCGAAGAGCCGCCGCGCTGGCAAGCTGGGCCGGCGAGCCGACGCCCTCATCAACAAGACCCGCGGACAAGCCGTCAAGAAGTTAGGTAAGTGACACCCAGAATGACCTTAGATAAAACCTAAAAATCAGCTTTGTCTAAGACAAATCCACGAGGTAAATTCATACAACTTTATCCCCTAAACGCAGCTCATCAACAAACTTTATCAGCTTATGAGTAAGAAGCATCACTTTTGTAACAGACATTTTTTTTGCAATAACTTATTGTGCCGACATTTGAAGAAAGAAATCCCCCAGTTTATGACAAAATCGTCCATAAAATTGACATTGTAGCTGACCAATTTTGCTACACATTTTCTTTTCTCTACAATTGTTAACTTCTATTGACCATACAGAGACAAGTCTTCAATGAATTCGTACTTTCACCGTGATGAATTGACGATCGTTAGCGGCATATTGCATACATTTTGAATGCACATCACACCGCAACAGTACCAAATGAATGAGACCGATATACATAAATGTACTTCTGCTCGCTGAATGATTGCACTAGTCGTATCTGGTCAACTGAAGATCTAAAGTAAAGAAGACTCCGCTGCCTTGATTTACAGCGACGAGTTGGCCAGTCATGTCTGTAACCTGCCCTCACTGCTGCAGTTTATGATAGCGCGTTACGCCGAAGGGTAGTTCTACCCTCTGATTACTACAGATAACAGTTTCTAAAGATGTACGTCTTCAAATGTGTAGGTTTACGTGATCAGAGGGACACGATGATCAGAATATGGTGAAATAGTGCTGAAAAGATAGGGATTCATATAATGCTGACTTAGAATATGTCTACGCAAAAGTATCCATATACATTCAATATACTTTGTAATGATGTGGCAAAATACATTTTCGTTACTTCGGTTTGAATAAGATAACCTGAAAGTTGCCGCAGATAACAATTTTTTTTTCACATTTGCTTCATATCTTGATATCTATGCCACGTTTTCTAATAAACCTAGAGATATGGCTTTTTAACATTTTGCAAGGTTAAAGTCTTTCACCCATAATTTTTCTTGACTGGAAGCAATGATGACATTCGTGGGAGACATCCATTTTATACTGATGTGTAAGGATTGGGGCGTTTGCGCCGTGACTCTAACATGAATAGTATTATATTCACATATCTTACAAACAACTACACAGTCATGCAAACAAATAATTGGATACAAAATAATTAACCTACGTACAAGTATATGGATAATCCGACATGTCGATTTTAACGTATAACTAACACTACTAGCTCTAATTGGTGTAAACATGCTTTGATATCTTTACCTATTTGTACACAGTAAGGGGTGTTTACTTCTAGTATGTAGTTGAATTTATCTATAGAATGGAATGTATCAACTTCTGCTGAGCACACCGAAGGAAGGTTGAACAGCTTTGAGTGTTTATCATAATGATAGGTTTTATTGCAAGTTCATGCCCATGGGCTAATTGCAAATACATGGTAGAATATATTGGGAAAAACATACATAAGTCGGTGAACTGTGACTGACTTTGTTGTAAGAATAGGCTACTAATACTAAATGCGACTGTTGGCTATATCTAAACAAGCTTGGTTTGACTTCTTTTTTTGGAGTCAGTGAAAGACGAAAAGTCCCACTTTTCCTAGAATTTGTGGGTTCTGTGATATTAAGAGAAAAGTAGCTTTTTGTTCATCCGTGAATGTATTAAAGTAGGAGTATTTCGTGGTAACCTGTTTAAACAATTCGGAATTAGGTAGACTCATATCGTGATATCGTGAACAACAACACGCCAATGGAAATGGAAATATATAGAGCGGCGATCTCAAAGAAATGACAGCTCTTTTCCTTATCCTATAAACTTCCGTGCTGTCTCTTGGCTGAACGTGTGATATCGCTTTAGGAGTCCCTATAACACGGCTGTAATAAATGTGATCCTATTTGTTAAACGTCGTGCCGATGCCCTATATGCAGTCAATACACGAATGCAATGTCAAATATCTAATAGTCGACGGTAATCTAGTGAAGCTTATACACTATTAAGGAAGAGAGAAGCTCCCGGTAAATGACTTGGCCTAAGAGTGAGTTCACCCGCGAGCATACACGGGTGAACGACTTGTGCGGTGGGAACGGACTGAATCACGACAATGGCTTTGCCACATCCCTCAGGCAATCAGGGAAGCGACATGGCAGATTACAGAACGATTTGGCACCTTAACTTTCCGATCTTATTGGAGTTGCTATGATGCCGAAATGATTGCTTGGAGAGCTCTACTGACGCCTGGATCTCGGTAACTTCTGAACTTATCAGCGAAGATTATGCGTGTGTGCGTGCGTGTGTGTTGGCTTTTATGTACTTCCTCTTGAAAACGCCATCATTATTATCAACATACAATAAAGGTATTCATTCATTATTATATGACGGATTATTTTGTACTCCAAGGACAAGCACGGGTATTGACACATCAAGTTCTCCAGGCATGAACATCCAATAAACATACTTTATATGTATTAATGGACAGAACTTTCTCCTTGCTTGGAGCCAAAGTACATGAGCCTGGGGAAATCATGACTGCCTACACACGATATCCTGTATCAGTAGGGAGACATAAGTATCACTGTGCCTTGTGCCATGTCAGGGTGTGTCTGCCAGTCTGTCTAAGTTTGTCGATGTTGCACCAAGGAATCTACTCTAGATCAGACATTTCGTGAATTTGTGTTGCAATTAAACGAACTGTTGCATGCCGTATATTTGGGATTCATGTGAGTTCCTCGCGAGGACTTACATATACAAGACGACACAATATGGTGATTTTGCATGTTTTTGTGACGTCATGTGACTTCACTATCTAACCGCCACCATGTTGGTTGAGAGCATACTAGATCCAAGATGGCGACTGGTCATTCATTCAGGCACAGAAATTGGTTCTAGAAAATGAATAGCCTGGTGCTCTGTAATTATCCATAGGCAAGCGCGACATACATAGCGAAGGTTAAACATAATGACGTCACACACGATTTTCAACCACCAACTTGGCGGTGATTGTCACGTGACTGATAATGTTCAGTGTATCGGCAAACCGAATAGATATTGATTAAAAAAGATTCAGTCCTTTTCATCGTAGATAATCGCTTGAGGCGTTGAAAGACATATTGTAACTGGACACAATTCTTTATTGTTTTATTTGGGATAACACGAATATCGAAACGTAATGAAAAGTTTATCTATTACATAACACGTCCTCCACTACCACCCAATCGATGCACAGTGGTGAGACAGCAATTTGTTATTCGATATGCTATTTGAGAGTTTAGTGGCACACGAACAAAAAGGACTGCCATCTCGTTACTGTTTTGTGCTGTATCCAAGATAACGACACTTAATAAGTCATAAAAGGCTCTCACAAACGAATCCCCGTAGGTGTCTAAATGCCACTTCAGTAACGCCAACACAAAGCGAAGCGAATGTCCCCGGGAGACAAGTCGATAATGAGGACCTCTCCACAGAACATGTTTTTTGAAGAGCTGGCCTTTGTGTGTTGCCATTTAGAGTACCGTTGTAAGCTGTTGTCACATGAAAAGGTCCTCGAAAGACGCGACATCCTTCATAGCGCTGGGAAATTGATATCAGTCTTGTTAGGTTAGCTCCTTGTGGAACTTCTTTCCTGTGCAGGATAACACTACAGTGCCGCTAGTGTTTTACAAAGAAATATATCATAGTAAGCACTAGAGAGCTGCCTGCCGCACGAAGACACGATTCTGCCGGCCTTGTTTCCTAACACCCCCTTTTCGCTAGATGCTAAGACCACTGAGCAACCAAAGATTTGAGGGATCTCTCAAACTTCATTGGTAAAGGGACGGTTTTGTTTCTCGTATCATGCGTTTTGCTGTCTTTTAAATCGTATTTTAGATCTTGGATAATATTCCAATTATGAATACAAGGGTGACACAATTATGGTCGCTCAACAAGTGGAACTTTGAGGGGGCCTAAGGAGGCAGTGGAATGTCTGACTCTATAGGAGATGTCTTCTACAAACCATTTAACACATCTATCTCTTGAGATAACGAGGAGTTATACCATCAAATTGAGCAACACAAAGAAAAGAAAGATCAACCGGAGATTTGTTGAAAGGCGTTGAAATTATTTAATCTAAACCTAAAAGGATGATATTGTTTGTGTTAGGTATTTTGTGATATGAAATTAGTTTCTCGTTTTTTTTGTGGATGTCCAAATCTGTTTCATCGCCTCTACCAAGCAGTTGGAACAACTGTGGACTCCAGCTACTGATTTTGCGGTAGAATGATTGATTGTGATTCGAAGACTGTATATGATACTTTAGTCTATTGCCTATGGTGACACTCAAAAAGCAAAGTTGAGACTAGCAAAATTGAAATAAGCAATATGAAGAACGGCAAGAGACCACTTATGCATAGTTTCATGCTGTGTATTCGTTTAATATTCGTATTTCATTGAAAACGAAAACGACCAAAAATAGGCCAAAGGCAAACTAGGCACGGTTCTACCGTCCCTAATGTTTCAATTCAAGTGGTGTCTTGGAAACACTAAGTTCTCCTTTGTCTGCCAAAAGTGCATCCGTTTGCATTTTGCGCGCGAGTCTTAGTACGCCATAAAATGTGAAAGGATCTACAGGTAAATCCACCACGACACTTCGCTAGTCTCTTTATGGGATGGACGCCAATTGAAATACACCCCCGAGCCAACCCACAGTGCCATGCATTCAGGAAATAGGCGCTGCAAATGTGCTGAAATTGGTTTAGCCATCGGGGTTGTTCACAACTCTGGGATATTTGCTTATGACTATTTGCAGTTTTTCAGATTTTAGTGTTGCAACTAAGACAGGCTTAGCCTCATCTATATGCATTTGGAAGTGATGATGTTTAAAGTATGAACATAAAAATCACCATTTCATTTTAGCTGTGTGCTGGCAATGGGGTGTTGAATTACGACGGGTCGATAGCTGCAAAGATGTTCAACCGTTCGGTGCACCTTTACAGACAAGCCGATGTGCTTATAGATGTTACATAAGATTTTTGAAGATCCGTTTCATAACATATGGGTAGTTCTATTTCCTTATGGTTACTGTTGTGTTATCTCTTCTGGCAACTTTCCCGGGAATATTAACCTTTGAATCCCTCGTCTATCAACTGAGGATGCTTTTTTGATACATTTACCGAACACACATGTATGCTGTCACCCATGACCGTTTTGACTTAAAAACTTTCAAATCAACCAATCAGTGAGTAATTGGATATAATAGGATATAGACGTTTACAAAGGCACTAAGTATAGAAAAGGCAAAGATACGGATTTCTTTTGCATGCAGTTTTGCTGTAATGGCACGTTATTTGCGCAGCACAGGAAAACCATAGAAAACAAGAGTTCGGAGACCTCATATCTCCATGAACAATTCTATGTATGCAAATGACTTACACATTTACACAATATAAATTTTATGTTTTGTCAGAAACACCGTTATCTTACCTACACATGTTGCAATATTGACAGTCCTATAATTTTCCAATTAGATGAATTATTTTGTTTTTGCATTAATACAAATTAGGAATTTATTTGCATAATTGGTATCTGTTGATGCTCCACTTTCCATAAACTGCATATATTAAATGTATTTGAGTCTGATAATGGAAAACACTGCATGTATAGATTTTCCTCATTAGCTATGCAAATTAAGTCCCAATTAGCATAATTTGCACTTCGTTGTGTATATCTTTGTCTAAGCTACCTGCATACCAAATATCTTGGAAATCCGTTGTTCCTTTGTTCAGTTATTCCCCCTAGAAGATTTTCACAATAACGCCCCTGCAGTTCCAGAGCAAGTTGCTAGGGGGCTAAAACCCACGCCACTTCTTTATTACACCACAAGCTATCTGCCACCTAAACATCAAGACCACAGCACGTCTAGGTCAAAAGACACAAAAATTGAAGTTCTACTGCAGTACCAAGGTCACATACCAGGGGGCCGAAAATCGACCTTTAATTTTGGCTTCACAACACCCGCCCACACAGCGAATATCATCGTAATCCATGAAGAGGCTCTTGAGTTATGCTGACTAGAGTAGTGTGGAAACACAAACAGACAGACAAACAGACAAACAAACAAACAAACAAACAGACACACACACAGACACACCCAAAACTATATCTCCATTTTTTCATGGAGATAACTAAGGATATAGACGTTTACAAAGGCACTAAAAGGTTGTAAAGACGTCACACTTTAAATTCAGCTACTCATTCATAAAGTTTCCGCAGTACGAAAACGTCATTGATGGCGTAAGGTTAGACTTTAAGTTACGGGTCGACCCCCATTATCTATTCATACCTCTCTTTGAATGACTCCCGGGGACGGGCAACCTTTCTGCCTCTTACTTCCATTATTTGCACATCGCCGTGACCAACGGGCACAAAGTGATTATAACGTTCAATTGTGACTGAATTCTGTACGTGCCAGGCATGCAAAGTTGGTCCAGATTACAAGGGAAACGATGCTTATGAAAACCTTTGGATGGAAGACGTATCTGCTCCTAACCTTTTTCTAGACATATTTTGAATGGCAAAGATAGGGATTTCTTTTGCATGCAAATTTAAGTCGCTACAGACTCACCATACAATCTCATTCCCGCATATCCAGAAACATTCCAGGGGCAAACCACAAAATGAAAACTTAAGAAGAGGGCTTGTCGAGTCGTGTAATTTCCCTGCTAAAGATATGTTGATGAAATAAGACGGACTATGAGTCGTTACTCCTGTTTTGGTGAAATTCATTACGTAACAGGGCTTGATTTCAATTTTCCAACACAATATGAAAGTGGAACAAATTTTCCGCCAAACAGTGCCGGTCTTTGTCATAAAATGTAAAAGCCACCGCTTCTAGCTATGACGTTGATTTATGCAAATAAACCACATGACTAGCTTAGCAGTTGCTCGAAAGTTGCAGAACGTTTATGGTGCCCCCCGTCTGTACTCTAAAAGCAACAATTAAAGGTTTGGCTCCGGCTGTTTTTGACGCGTGTTTTTCGGCCTCTTTGTCGGGCTTTCTATTTTGTCCCGTTTTATTCATGTCCGTCGTCTAAACGGACATATACAACCAGGACAAATTCGGAAAGCCCGACCAAAATGTCACAAAATACGTCAGAAACCAGTCGGAGCCGAGCCTCTGCTTGGAAAGTACCCGGTCTTTGCTCAGCCTGTTGCGTCATTGATGTCCAGGTCTGCCATTGTTGTTTTTCGCGGGCTGAGCAGTCGATAAAAAATTACAAAAAGTTTATGGTGTCTCCCGTCTATACTCAGCATGTTGTGTTGTTTATGTCCATGTCCGGCAGTGTTGGATTTCGTGGGCTAAGCAGCAGTTGTGTTGTTGATGTCCGCAGGTCTGGTGGTGTTGGCGTTCGCGGTGTGCTGGACGCCGTACCACGCCCTGCGGCTCATGTACGTGTACGCCGACATGTTCGGCTCCACCGCGAAGGTCGTCTATCTCAACATGGATTACGTCAGCACGGTAAGGCCCCCTCTGCACTGGCAAGCGATCGCTGTGCGACAGCCACTGCAAAAGGCCCGATCGTTACCCAAACGGCGCTGCACGATGCCTGATCGTTACCCAAACGTAGACCCTTCGTAATGCATACTTAAAGCATACTCCTATAAAAATACAATCTTTACGCAGGCTTTAAGGTGCTTTAGACTTCGAGCAGTACGTTTAGTGACCAAGACTGGATTTGGGTAACCATTGCTTTTCATAATTGAAATATGATGCAATATGTTAAAGTGTGATTGCGAGAGAACCTAGACGTACTTCCACCATGAACTTCGGGAAAGATTTCTTTTGCATGTTTGACATATTTTTCTAATCATTCATCATGTAAGATAGCAGAATTGTATCTTTGTCTTTCCAGGTGTTGCTGTACCTGAACTCCGCCCTGAACCCGGTTCTGTACAACCTGGCCTCCAAACGTTTTCGTCACGAGTTCCGAGTCTTACTCTGCAAAAACCGCTTCAAGGTTTGTAGATTACTTGTCATGTAGAGATAGACTACACTGTTAGAACTGTTGGCATACATAAGTATCTTGTACAACTGCTGCGCATGCAAACAAAGTTGCAGCGTTTATATATTATCTATAGTACATGTATGCAACCGGGGAGGAGCCTTTCATAAAAGGTAATTTTCGAAAAAGCAATGCTGAACTTATTGAAAATATTGGCTTCAAACTTGGGGTATAGGTGCCATCCTCTGCATTCGCATTGCACACAACACTGCACGAAGCCTGGTCTTTACGCGTGCGCGAAGCATTCGTAAGGAATACTTAAAGCATACTTTCATTTGTTTTAAAAAGCAACATTTTCACATGCTTTAAGGTGTCCTTGGATATTAGATTTCGATCCGTACTAGTGCAAGAGATGAAAAAACGTATTATTATGCTTTCTAAGCCATGCAAAACAGCTCCTGAACTCACTGCCCTTTCCCTTAAATCACGGGTGACCTTCCTCTCCAACACGGACCCGTAAATGCATTCCTTCCGTCTTATTCTCTCTGGGGAATCGTGATGCATATCCCAGACGTGCTTTCCCGCATTTTTACCCTAATTGGACCGCTAATCGTGAATTCGTATGTATTCCACATGTGTCGAACATAAGGACACAGCGTTTTTACATGCTACTGCCGTCAGCATTGCACGAGTTGTTGTTGATGAGTACCTTGGTCACCACTGAATATATCTTTTTCACTAATCTGTCTCTCTCTGTCTGTCTGTCTCTGTCTATATCTGTGTCTGTCAACTCCCCTCTGTCTCTCTCTGTCTCTCTGTCTCTCTTTGAATCTCTCAGTATCTGTCTCTCTCTCTCTTTCTCTCTCCGTCTCTCTCCTTATGTACATGTTGTATAAAATAGCATAGTATAGTATAGCATAGCACACGCCAAAATATAGTTACTCAAGCAACTGGATAAAATTTTGAAACAATCAGACGTTTCAGACAGCATCCGCTGTCTTTCGTCGGTGACGTCGGATGCTGTCTGAAACGTCTGACTGTTTCAAAACATTATCCAGTTGCTTGAGTAACTATTTTGGGCATGTCTTACTACCTGGATGTCTAACGGTATCTAGTATATAGTATAGTATAATAGTATAGTATAGTATAGTATAGTATAGTATAGTATAGTATAGTATAGTATAGTATAGTATAGTATAGTATAGCATAGCATAGTATAGTATAAGAAGTTTTATTGCAAGTTCATGCCCGTGGGCTAATTGCAAATACATGATAAAAACATAGGAAAAACATACATGCGTCAGTAAACTGTGTCTGTCTTTGCTGTAACAATAGGTTACTGGTACTATATACAATTGTTGGCTATATCTAAATTTGCTGGGTTTGACTTCTTTTTTGGAAGCAGTGGAAGACGAAAAGTCCCACTTTTTCTAGTATTTGTGGGTTCTGTGATTTCAAGAGAAAGGTAGCTTTTTGTTCATCCGTGAATGTGCAAAAGTAGGGATATTTCGTGATAACTTGTTTAAATAATTCGGTTCTTTCGTCACTGTTGAATATACACTTGGAAATAAAATGTGTTTCGTCTTCCACCGCCTTGGACGTACAGTATTTACAAATTCTTTGGCACACTGGTAAACTCTTATATCGTCCTCTCTCTACTTCTAGGGAGTGAGCACTAATTCTTAATTTGCTGATGGCCGAGCGCGACTCAAAATCAGCAAGTTCTAGGTACCTCTCTCTAGTGTATACAGATTTACAAGTTTTATAAAATCTCAGTTTACCTGTATCGGCACTTAGATTATGAAGGAATGTCTGGATATACATATCAGAAATTCTGTTCCTTATCAGAGTACATACATATTTGGGGTCACAGAGTGAGCTATCAGAGTATAAGAGATATGAGTAACCGCTACAATCAAGGATTTCTTTAACTCGATGTAACAATGTTTTTCTACGGCTATTAGTATGTGTAACAGAGCTATGCTGAAATAGGAGTGCGTCTCTCTGCAATGGGTGCGTAGCGATGTCCAATTGCGTCAAGCGTAACCAGTACTTAATGAGGCGGACAGAAATTTCAATGTCCAGAGGGAGTCTACCTAATTCGGATCTACTTGCTATATTACTACTGTTCCTGGAAACACCAAGAATGTTTTTGCAAAAACGGTTATGTGTAATTTCAATCGGTGACGTGTCGTTCAGTCTCTCGGTACCCCAAATTTCACATCCATATAATAGGATGGGTTTGACACATGAGTCAAATATCCTCAGTAAACTATCGGGCGAAACTGATGAGCGAGTTAGACATTTGAAGCTGTATATGGCTTTACGGGCTTTGTTTGACAGTTGTTTTTTGGCTAAAGAGAAGCTGCCTGAAGATGTTACTGTAATGCCTAAGTAGCAGTATGAGGAAACAATGTCTATTTTGTCCTGTCCGAACAAGAAAGTTAGTTTTGGGAAGGATCGTTCGGATTTGTTGAAGATGATAACTTTAGTTTTCTTTAGGTTAACTTGCAACTTCCATTTAGAACAAAACGTATTTAGTCTGTCTAGGGCACACTGTAATCCCTTATCGGATTCAGAAAATAAAACGACATCGTCAGCATATAGCAAACAAGATACCAATAGGTTATGTAGAGTGGGTGGTGAACATTCTATATGGTCTAACTCCTGCACTAAATCGTTGATGAATAAGTTAAAAAGTGTAGGGCTTAAATTACAGCCCTGCCTAACACCCTTATTAGTGACGAAATGTGGTGTTAGGCCGGAAGGCGTTTTGACGCAAGTGTTGGGTTTTTCGTACATACATTTGATTACGTTGTAAAAGTTCCCCCCTATTCCCGAGTTAAGTAGTTTGAATCTGAGCCCCTCGCGCCAAACGGAGTCAAACGCTTTTCTAAAATCTATGAAGCAGGCGTAAAGCCGTTTATTACCGGATATATATTTACCAATCAAAGAGTCCATAACAAATAGGTTGTCGTTTGTACCAAAGTTTTTCCGAAAACCTGCCTGGTTAGGAGAGATTAGTTTGTATTCATCTAAATATGTTGTAAGCCTTGTATTTATAACAGAGGTGAATAGCTTGGCTAAGCAGCTTGTCACCGAAATTCCCCTGTAGTTATTTGCGTCATCTTTTGCACCACCTTTGTGTAGTGCAACAATGTGGCTCTTGCACCATTCCTGGGGAAAGTATCCTGCAGACAGGAATAGATTAAAAAGTTTGACTAATGGTACTAAAATGATGTGCGCTGAGCATTTGAGCATCTCATTGCGAATGAGATCACCACCCGAGGCTTTGCCGTTCTTAAGTTTAGAGATTGCTTGTTTGATTTCATTTTTACTAATCGGAGTGTCCAAAGGGTTATTTTCGAGATTTTTTTCTAACTTCAATAGCTCTTTCTCTATATGTATTTCAAAACTGCTACGTGGTTTAGAAACTATTTCGTTTGGGTCCTCACCATAAAGCTTATTGAAGTGCTCATGTAGGTTTTCAGCTGGGATCATATCGTGATTTTCTGTTTTATTATCAGATTTGTACTCTTTTAGTAGTGACCAAAAGCCCGAAGTGTTGTTACCGCAGAATGAGTTTAACTGTTTAGAAATATTTTCTTTGTACTCTTTCTTGTTTTTCCGTATCAATTTGGTGTATTGTTTTTTCTTTACAAAATAGGAGCCCCGAATATGTGGGTCACGAGGATTTTTGGATAGTAACTTAGCCAGGTTTTGCAGTTCTCGTCTGGCTGAAGCACACGTTTGGTTAAACCATTTTTTCTTATTTAATTGATTCGGACGGCATTGCTTTCGTGTTTTTGTGCAATGCAGGATCAGAGACTTACGTCCGGCTTCTTGTAGTGGTGAAACAAAGTCTTGTAATGCAAGTTCTAATGATTCAGGTTCTAGTTCATAGTTTTTGCGAATGAATGTATTAATGCTAGAGGACAGGGGTGCTGATTTGAGTATTCTATTGAACTTTTCGCTAGAATCTGCGCTCCATGCAAATTTGCGGTAAGGTCTAGTCGGCAAGTTGTTTTCCCTTTGCTGAAAAGATCCTGAATTTCCTTCTAACAGTAGGATAAGTTTGCAATGATCGGAGAATGGCGATAATGCCTCAATGTGGAAAAATATTGATTTGCGTAGAACTACTTCCTCGCTTGCTAGTACATAATCTACCACACTACACCCTTTAGGTTGATAGCATGTTGGTTTACCAAGGAGGTCTCCCGGAGTTCTTCCGTTTAGTATTCTAACTTTACTATTGATGCAAAGATCAGTTAGATTTTTTCCAAAAACTGTTGGTTGTGCTTCATCCATATTGGATCTAGGAAGAGGGTGGTCGAAATTGTAGTCGTTTGGAAGGATTTGTTTATCTATAATTGGAAAGTCATCAGTGATATGATCCGGCAGGGTACCTACTCGGGCATTAAAATCACCCCCCACCAGTATTTCCCCAAGATTACTGTAAAGTGAGATTTCTTCTTCAAGTATATCAAAAATATCATACGCTCTGTTTGTATGAATTGTTGACCTCTGGGGGCTGATGTATACAGACGCCAGATATATGTCCCTGTCATAGTTGAATAACTGTTTATCTATCCTAACCCAGAGAATATCCTCACTTTTACTTTCCAATTTAGTAACTAGATTTTTGTATTGTTTTTTGAATAAGAACAGAATACCACCTGAGTTTCGTTTGGCTCTCTTGGATTTAGTTCTACTACTGCTAAAATAAAGATAATTAGGAAAATATAACTCACCAGTGTGCCAGGTCTCCATTAGGGAAAAGAAGTCAAACCCAGTAAACTGACTAATAAATTCACTATCCTCTAACTTTTTACCAAGTCCGTGAATGTTCCAGAAGCCCATGGAAATACCAAAGCTTCTGTTTTTACAAGTAGAGTTCGATGTAGCCTTTCTCATCGGCTTTGAACGCCGTTGAGAGATGCACATAACTTTTAGTTCAAATTCGCGAGGTCAAACGATAGTATAGTATAGTATAGTATAGTATAGTATAGTATAGTATAGTATAGTATAGTATAGTATAGTATAGTATAGTTTAGCAAACTCAGACTTCTCTTCTTCCCTCCACAGAAGTCTGGGCTCGGTGCCCGCAGCTACCACCGCTCCGACATTTCATCGGCGCACAAGACCTCCACCACCGCCACCGTCCTTTCCAACGGGCCGATGCGGGGCGCCTCGACCGACAACCGTATCGGGTCCTTGGACCGCATCTCCGAGGAAAAGTCGTCCCAGCTGGCAAAGAACGAGTATCCGCTGGAGGAGATCCGAGAGAACGAGATCAGCATGAGTCCGGTGTTCGAATCCCTGAGTCCTAGCCCGCCCTGGAACCGAACCCCTGATGTCAGCAGCATCGAGGTAAGAATGCCGGAAACCAACAACGGGATCGTAGTTGTGCACGACTGCCCGCGGGAGCCGCCCGAATCTCCGGCGGCAGAAAACACCAACCCTCCCGCCAGCAAGGCGTCCTGCAGACGCAAGCACAAGGGTCTGGTGGGCCTCGAGATTGAGGATGTGGCGCCTAACTTTGAGCTCCACATCAATAGAAGAAATGAGACTACCTATCTGTGAAAATGTACCCCCCCCCCTCTCAAAAAAGTAATTAACTGCCTCTATGGCGTTGTCCTCTAGTTGTAACAAGTTAGCTCGTTTCTCAAGATCAATTGATATATAAGAGAAAAAGGTCACCAAGACTGATGACATTATACACACATACAGTTGAGAGACGGCAACTAAAGCATTCACTTCTCCCTTGAAAAGTTTATAGAGGCCACGGTCAATTGGAGTTGATCAAAGGTCGTAAAAAAAGAGAACTTGACAGAAATAACATTTAACAACTAACAGTGACATGGCAAAGACCAGCCTGTGAAGCCTGTAGGCAAAGTTCAATATTCAAGAGTGTGCGACTGAGAGCTATAGTCACGATTTTCTTAACTCGAATGGTTTCATAGGATTTAGGTATAGATGTGAAGAAAGAAAAACAGTTCCACATGATGAAGAAATCAATGTGTTTTGTGACTCTGATGTTCACTCTAATACAGATAAATATCAATCGATAATAGAGAACATATCTCGTATACTATGACGTGACGATAGCTGCTACAACCCTCAATATGCTTTATAATGAATTATTGCTGCCACGAGTTGATAAAAAAAAAGCTAAGTAATCGGAGGATCTTGAACACAAATAAAACTGTTTTGAATCTCATGTATGTTCAATACGTGCCAAATGCTTAATCACAATACCATATAACACTGCCGTTGTCTTCATAAACAATAAATCAGTATTATAGACCATAAGTGCTCACCGTTTGCCTGAGGGAGCACTTTGAAAGCTATTCGAAACGTCTACCGCCGAATCGTCATATTTGCGAACTTCACTGGGATATCCACAAAAATATATGAATCAGAGTAATGTGTATATCAATAGTGCCTGTAACTGTACGTACATGTATCCTCGTCCTGTGAAGTAACAAATGGTGTGTATTTACTTAAGAGATGTAAAGCCGTACTGTAAAGTAGACGGGAAATATAAAGAAAAACGGACCTCTAGCTGGAAGGAAGATATAATGGACCAAATATGTCAAATATCTACAAAGGATATTCGGATACTCTAACAGAAGTTGGTTTATGATCATGCTTAAAGATGTTTTGAGAACTCTTACAAATGTACATACAATGTTCAAAACCTCGCTGTCATTGACAAATGGTAGTAGACTACTAGTAGTGGATACTACCAGAAATATCTGACCGTATACAAAATATATCCAGTTGCTTGAGTATAACTGTTATTTTAGGTATATACAAGGTGTTTTATAATGTCATAAATCATCTGTGGTGTTGTCATTGGGTGTATGTGTAAGCAACAGATATATGGTCATACATATATGAATACATGCATATTAAGAAGGAGACGTAATACACAGACAACCCCTCTCTTTATATGTAGATTTATAAAGTGTACCTTTCTGTTTACTTAATGTGACCGTTGCAGAGGTAGATGCAATCTGCATCCATTTTTGATAGCTGCAATTGTAACAATCTATAGAAAACTTAATATCTAGTAATATATCAACCTGCAAACACACCCGCGTGGATGATTGATAAATGTATATATGATATATTTGGACAAGTATTGTGACCAAAGGCACGTCATAGGCCGATGTTGTACTATTGGTAAACTGTTAAATTATAGAAGTATAAATAGTAATAAGTGCCCAAGTGCGTTATCTATACTACATGTATTGATGTGATACATTTGAGGGTCGTTGATTATTCTTGTTGCTCGCATGTATGTTTATCAGATAGACGAGTTCCCTGCGTTTGATGGATACTATGGCAGATTTGTGTCTTGCGTCATTAGCGGAGAACGATACCCACGCTAATGTGTTCATGTACGTGGACCAACCATGAAGGTTGCATGGTTTGTTGACGTAACTTTGGGTGTATGTTGTCGTCTTGAGTAGTATGATACCGTCAGGAGAACTCTACAATAGACATGTATAATACCTGTGCCTGTACTCTGTGGATATAAGAATAAAACAGAACGAGGAAAACTATATCCTACCGACTCCGCATCTGCTATTTCAAGATTTGTGAATAGATGGACAGGAGGAAAGTTTTAGGGCTCCTCAAATGATGCTAAGAAGTTTGAGCTGATCAATTTATAGATTGTATTTCGCACGTTTTACAAAGCACATACAGCAACAGTAATATGAGATGCTGGGAAAAGTCATGCTTATGAAAACTTATCCAGATTGCTTACGATAGGTCTACGGGTAACAAAAAACAAACGTTACCAATTTTTGTTTGAAAAATTTGAAAATTGAAAAATAAGATTAATCGTACGCGTGTTATTTGCTTGTTTGTCTACCTAGAAGATGTCCATTACACATGTAGCATACGTAACGTTAACACCCTAGAAAGAGCTACGTACAGTCAGTTTGAATGTAGCAAGCGGTTCCTGAAATCAACAAGACAGCAAGAAATCAAGTCAAGTAGAAAATCACGTTGTGTGGTTTTATCAAGACAAGCGTGCCGTCCTCACACCCCAGAAGATGTCTTGACTTTAAGATGCTGATCTATATTTCTACTTGACACGTATGAAACGAAATTCACAGCAATAAGCCCCTTATTCATTTACAATATGGAAACTATCACTCTCGAAAATGCATTACTAGATTTGGGGGAAAATCTCATCTTCACACCATGGGTCTGAATGGCATCATCTGCGATTACATTTCACGCAAGAATCTGTCGTCTCAAGCAATTAGTTCCACCCGCAGCGAGCCAAAATCATCGCAGCAAATCCCTGCCATAAATCATCACTCAAACGGTAGCGAGGATAGCAGTGTGATGGACGTCTGTGGCGACAAGGTTGACAAGAGTATCACGAAACAGGCCTCCCTTTGGGTCAATCAGGTAATTTAGTGAAAATATAGGGGGGAGAGGTGATTCATCACTACAGATACGGACTGACGTGCCATGATTTCCACACTCTTTCCTTTTATTCTGCCACCGTGACCTAGAATCTACCCCGTAGCTCGAAGAAGGCACGTTGTGTGTGGTTTTAACAAAACAAACGTGCCGTCCTTCCACCCCAGAGGATGTTTTGACTTTAAGATGCTGATACGTCTTTAGGGAAAATCTCATCTTACACGAAGGGTATGAATGGCATCGTCTGCGATTACATTTCACGCAAGAATCTGTCGTCTCAAGCAATTAGTTCCGTCCGCAGCGAGCCAAAATCATCGCAGCAAATCCCTGCCATAAATCATCACTCAAACGGTAGCGAGGATAGCAGTGTGATGGACGTCTTTAGCGACAAGGTTGACAAGAGTATCACGAAACAGGCCTCCCTTTGGGTCAATCAGGTAATATAGTAAATATAGAGGTGGGAAGAGATGATTCATCATTGGAGATAGTAGCTGACGTGCCAGAATCTTCACATTCTTACCTTTTCTTCCTCTTACCTTGAGTCAGAATCTACCCCGTAACTCGAGGAAGGCTTAAGGCTTGGCTGCTACTGTGATAAGAACGCCCTCCAAATACGTTTATTGTGCTGATAAATGGCTGTTGGTAAAGGTCAAGGAAGGTTTATAGCTCTAGCCAACTTTTGGAGCCAGGCTGCCGCATTTGGAGGCGGAATGCCAGGATCATCACAGATCCGACTCATCTGATATCAGGTTTCTACTCGAGACGTTCATTCCCATCTTTGAATCCTTGGACAGCAGCCGAAATAAGTTTGCAGAACCGTCCACCTCGTACTGGTACTATCTTTAATGAATAACTCAACTTCTCAACAACAAAAAAGTGCGAAGAGTTGACTTTTGGTCAGCCCTGGTATTCGTCTAGTAAAATGTATGGATGTGACAAGTAAGGCATAATTTTGATAGGTTGTCAACAACATTGTTAATTGCATATAAAACAACAATATCGATAAAAAAAACTATGTTAACAAGTTTAAATGTGAATGAAAATCTGTCATAGGCTTTTCATACATTTTGACATACAATCAGGTACTCGTAAAACATCCTCATTCAGTATCATTTTCCTTCGGGTGAACCAGAGGAATTGATTGAACAGCTGCAGCTTTTAAGAACCAGATGAATTGATATAGATGCAAACAAAAAGGAGACTAACTAAAGAAACTTAAAACTTCAATGCTTAAAGTCACGCCCCAGCTGCAGGTCTTGAACCACATCTGTGCTTAACACTGATCTGTGCCAGTTTCCTGAGTCGATTCTTTGATTGCACTTGCATCACTCCAAGGTCAACATGGCCGCTGGACTGTTGAAAGGTTCCCGGGCAGTAGAGATAAAGACCAGACTTAAAAATGAGCTTTCAGCCGAACCAGTTTCCGGGCTTATTGATCTCGGGAAGATTTCACCCACGGAAAGATTTTCTACCTTGCGCTAATGAGAGTGACCACAGAAATTTCAATCAGATCATTATATCGACGATTTAAATACAGAAATGGACGTTCACTGCCCACTGGGTTTAATGATTCGGGCTGAACTTTTGATCTTAGCCGGAAATTTGTTTTTGACTGCGCGGTCGAGTTTGGTGCTTCGAATTCCAACCTATAGCTACGTGCTTAGGCTCCAAACAACCCTTCTCCACCTGCACTTGTATCGGCCAGTAAACATCAAAGTTTTTCGGTGAAACCTAGGGTTGATAGATCTACTTGGTGAAACGCATATAGCCGGCGGAGGATGCTTGAATGTATTTCATCAAGTTACTTGTCACAATCACTTTCTCGCCTTGTTTGATGCTAACGAGTTCCGCCCTACAACAGTTACAGGGAAGCACGAATTTCCAAATGCTTCGCTTCAGGGTTGATTGGACACTTAAACCAGCTGGCGTGACTTGCATAAACTTTACTAGCTGGTACTGCTGCAAGGCAGTTTGTCCTTATGCACATAACAGAAATGCCTGTGACTCTGATCTTTGATGTCGCTCTGGAGGTATAGCAAGTACTCGGGGCACTTTACAGTACGGGCTTAGTGACTTGTAAGTAATCCAAAGGCCTGAACTTTTCAAAGATCTTAGAAAACAAAGGAAAAGCCGTTGTTTTAGAAGAAAACGGGTGGTATAAGGATATACGATTATCAACGTAATGTGTCTACGTTTCAAATGACATTCATAGAGTAAGATAGAACAGAACAAAATGAAAGGAAACAAAATAGAATTCAGCAGATCAGATGAATAGTAAAACAAATAGAAGTAAAACAGAAGGGGATTCGATTCAATTCACTAAAAGAATCAAAATAGCTGAATGAAGACAGAAAAGAATTACAGACGTTCTAGTAACTGATATGTCCTTAATGTTAACGATACAAAAGTTCTTCCACTATTTGTTGACGTCATGATTGATTTTGAGACAGACAATACTTTTGGTACATGGCCATAGAATGCGGTAGACGGTATCGGTATTCTGAAGTTTATACGGGCTATGGCGACAAGCGAAGACATACGTCACGTCTGGAAACAAACTATACCTATGTCTAGCACGGTGCTTTAGTGTCATTCTCATAAAAAGGGACAGACACATTCTCCCATGCCATAACACCCACGAGAGTAGGTGTAGATAGGTGAAGGCAGTATGTGGGTACTAATGACATATGAGGGTGTCAAATTTTATCCTGACCATTACGCTGTCTGGTCGCAATGACCCTCTCCAGTGTCCAGGGAGAATCACCTACCAGGTGGTAATGGCAGGTAGATTGCACGTTACGATGAGCCAAGATTTTGGGGTGTCAATTTAAGGCCCCTGGTGAAATGAGATACAGTAATGATTTCGTAGCTCCAAAGCAGCGACATAGACATCCTTGTGCTTATTGCTGGGCCGTAGGAAAAGTAACTCATCGTTTTTGTAATGCTATGGTCACCACCGGGCTGACGGGCTGATATTCTTTTAAATTTTTGGCGTGATCCCTACGTGACCCCGTGAGGCACCCTGTTTTTTTCTTAACGCGGAGTTAAAATCAACCCGGGACCCGGTAAGACAGACACTGTAAGCTAATCTTTAGAACACCGAGAGGTTTGTGACCACGGCATGAGTGTCGCGCAGACATTCCCATAAACCTACTCCGTTCGGCTGCACCGATTCACTACGGTAACGACTCGGAAATTACGCTCTATCAGCTTTCAACGAAGCATGTCACAGAATGTGAATGTGCATGGCTAATAACACAGGAAGATCGTGACGACAATTTATATTACAGAGTCACAGTCAAATGCTGTCTGGCGGGCGTAGAGATCAGGGGGATTATATGGCCGTGGGCATTCCAGACGGCAAGAAGAGAGAAGCTTCAAGCTCCCCTTCACGTAAACCCAAAATAGTTTTCATCAGTTGGTAATTTAGTTTGACCAAAGTCGATTACACGGCCAACATTAAGAGTACAACAATCTGAGCTTTCAGAGCTCTGTATCAATTTCCTTAAGTCTCCGAGCAGCATATCCTTACAATACCATGCTCATATAACATTCAATACGAGATTTATACATTTTGGGGAGGAAGAGTAACCTGTGACTATGGAGAAACGTTAACTCTCGGGCTATTGGAAAAGATTCCCAGAAAGGACTGGGAAGTAAAACTACTTGCCTGTGAGCTCACGATAAGTCATTTTGCAATCTGTAAGCATTTTGAGCCTTTCTCCACAAAGATTATGTTTTAATTAAAAAGTTGGACCGAGTTGCGGATGTCTCGCCAGGTGCCAGACCATATCTCCTCAATCCGACCAAGCTGCCGGAACTGGCTCCGTCAGCTCAGGGTAATTGCTCTGATCAAACGAGACCAACCTCCGCAAAGTCAGGCGCAGCTGGCTGGTGCAGAGGCCCACAAAAATGTGGGACAAATCACTGCTAATTCAGTAATAGTGTCTGTAACTGTCCTGAAATATGGACTGACATTTGACGTTTCAACATTCTTTCCTGTTTCATGAAAGCTATACGGTTGCATGTCACATGTACACAGTACGCTTGATACAATAACTGAATCCCAGTTGACAGCGTCACTGCTTTTCATTTAGCCCGACTCTACCAGTAACACTACTGCTTTCACAGACATGAGTAAAAGCATTATTGTGTCAGGTACAGAGTTTGTGTTCAATATAAATTCTCATATCCTTGCCAAAACACTGTTGTATACCTGATCCTACATGAGCAGGCAATCTGTTTTTGCTCGAGTTGTTTTCACATATCCCAATTGCAGCCTGGCGCCTTTCAAGTCAGCTGTGGAACACACAATCGCATTACTGGTGTCCTGAAGGAAATCCTTTCAGGTCTGCTTTCCAAATTTCATTAGAGAAAAACACATTAGTTCTGAATATTGCGTTCTCATACAAGTCTAATTCCATCCGGTTCGAAGGATCGAAACAAAAGCACATTCTTTAATTTGTTTTGATTCATTTATCCAAAGATTGTCCCATCATGAAACCCCGAAAAACACAACCTTCTGTAATTTTGATGCCAATCTTGTGAGCCCTGGAATACATAGCCAAACAGCGACGTACCGGTGAATTTATATGACCACTTGCAAGATGTATTTGCTAATTTGGGGCACCTCTTTATATCCCCAGGGCACTCAATTAATAAACATATGGCGAAAACGTGTAATCCCGTACTAACTGCTGCATGGTAATGAGTTAGAAATTCAAGTCATCCACAAAAGAGGTTATGAGGAGATCTAGATCTCAAGCTAATCAGTCGGGTTTATTACAATAAAGTCCGTCTGCAGTACATGCAATTACCGCAAGGTATATCCAGAATGAATTCTATTAGAAAATACCCCCTATCGGCTCCAACATGTAACATGACATAATACAGTAGCATGTTTTACGACGAGCGTAATTTTCCTAGTGTTACGGAATGAAAATGTTAGTTTTACAGTTCTCAAGTGAATTCAACAAACGTACAAACATGATTTTTTTTTCCATCTTTTTCTCCTGGAATGCCTGTTAGCAGAATACAAGACAATTAATATGTCCCCAGGTGAAAACATGACAAATATTTGGTATCTATATGACGATTATTCATCACAACGAGCGACAATAACGAGCGTTTCATGACGTTGAAGTTCTGCATGTACTTAATCTTCCTCTGTCAGCTACATGTATAAGTACGGTACAGCTACGTGCAAATGAAAAAGTGAACACAACTACAAACTTCCCCCCAACACTGACAAATCCTTCATAACTTGTGCTGACAACCTATCCCTTAAACTTAAAACCATAGAATAGTCCGTCTCCGTGGAAACCATAGAGTGAAGGTACGTATACGGTCTCTGCGGTCCTTTACCAGGGCCTTTAGGAGAAGGCGCTACGAGGCCTGGACGGTCCTTTGTACCTAATGAAGAGGCTGTTGCGGGTGTTGACCCAGGGTGCGATGACGAAGGCTTCGCATTCCCGCTGAGGCAGGTAGGCCTTGGACACCTGGTGATAGTTGTCCAGCAGCTGATCCGGAATGTCTTCCACCTGTGAGCAAGAGGTAGAACAAGTAGCTTCGTAATAATTTTCGTTCATACGACCAGTAATGCTACGGTCACGATTGCACCGGTGTCTGGCGGGCTCCTGTTTTGCAATTGTGACCGTAACATTAGAAAGGAGTTGATAGAAATAAGTCAAATTAGTAATGAAATAGAATATGAATGATTTAGCTAAGAAGGAAGCTTTGTGTTACTGTACGTTTCACTTTGGATGATGAGAATGAGGAATTCTAAGTTAGTTCTAAGTTACGTAACATGTATGTCAGTTCATTACTCGAGCACTCAGTTCGTTTTGCGTTTTGAGCCAAGTGTTGATTTAAGCACGATAGCTACTTAAGATGAAAGATGCAGAAGAGGATTATTGACAAGACTTCGGTTCAAACGATCTCCACATACGTAAGGTTTAAGAGGTCCATGGTGAACTAAATCTTATGAACTTTGGCGAATTACCAGGGCAGTCTTGTGTAATTCCTCCCAGAAGATGACACGAGGAAAGTCCTTAATTACCATAAAGATTGATTACTTTTGTTAGTGGGCATGAAAATCAATTTTCGAGGTCACTGAGCGTCGGGTCAAGCTATCTTTTTCCCAAGAAAAAGTTTGAAAACATCTACAGTGCGAATGAAGAATGAAGTGACTATTTGGGGAATCAAATAGTCTTTTAAGATGTGTCAATGACAAATTAAGTGTGTATTTCAAGAAGTAGCCTGATTGTAGCTCGCTTATAGCGGTCGCCCAACATCGGTCAGCCCCTAGGTCTGCAGTGAGAGGCCATTACAGCTGCGGAGTTCGCGTAATGCTTCAGAATTGCAGAATTCACTTGGTGCCATCAAGTTAGAAGCATTTCATCTGGTTTGCCTCCCGAATAACGGCATCAGGCAATCTTCTATTGCCAAATCAAGTTCATCTAATTCGTCGATCGGAAACAAAATTGCCTTTGTGACATGAGATTCCCCAAATGTGTTTTATGATAGCTTTTGCAGACGGTGGTCTATTCCATCGCTGTGCTATTGCTTAAGCTTTTGTAATAACATAAAGAAGCGATTCCTTTCTCTGAAGTATCAAAGACTGAGATGACTTACCACGAGCTTCTCGCTGAAGTTTTTAGCCTGCTCCACAGAGAACCTACGCAGGCCCTGGTAGTACCGCTCAATCTCCGCGGACGCCTAGGTTTGCGATATGATTTAAAAAGAACAAAAAACAAGTGACCTCGGTTATTCAAATATAACTTTTGTCCTGTCTGTTGATGAAGACTTGATCATGAGTGAGTGACTTGTACCACCTAAGAAACGTTCACGTTAGTGCGGTGGATGGCGTCATTGTTGGCATATAATACAATCACCCGGTGTCTAACACAAGAAAAATACTTTTTTATACGGCTGATTGAGCTAATCTATGTAAATAAAAAATTCAAGCATGGTCATGGAAACCGTGTAACCCTTACTGGACCCCAAGGAAGATCCCGGAATAAATAAAAAGGCCATTTGAGATGTATCCATTCCTAACATGCTCAAATCGCGCTAATACTGGCTCCCATAGCGTCTCCTAGACAGTGTACACATCGTGCCTACATAATCAAAATAGATAGTAACCAAGCAGTTCAATCAATTAGCAATCAAAGGGCGACTGAACCCTTAGTCACTATTATATGTTCTACAGTGTTTTCAGCACCAAGGACAGTAATGCAACGGCTCGTTCCATGGAGCGTGAAATCACTTTACTCCCAAGCCTGGGGATTTCTTAAATCCTGCCCTAAACCAAAAACTCCGCCTGGCGTCGTCGTAAATGATAGAGAGGAGCCGCAAGGCTAACTATTAATGATGAACGTCAGTAGTTTTATATCCTATAGCTTATAAACTACCTATTACGTCATGAATCGGTTTGCGTTTGGTTGCTATGTCTAGCATCCCACAGATCTAGGTCTAGTGACTTTCATGTATCATTTGATGAACCTTACAGAGTTGTTCTTATTTTCTGAACTGTCAGCTTTTATATTATTTCATACGCTAGTTTGTTCGTTTGTAAATAGATATCCTAGTCAAATGTGAGAATGAGTACTAAGAAAATACGTTTTTAGTTGTGGTGATCACAGATTGACGCCATACACGGTTGTTATGGCACAAATGCTGGCATTTTTTGTTACTTTAAACTTTTCTCACGGCCGACGACGAAATCAGAAATGGCGCTAAAATGTTTTGGATTTCAAAGATTTCGAACATGTTACTTTCTAAAAAGATACAAAGAATTCTATCCATTGGCGTGGGCTAGAGAATCCTCGAAAACAGTTACTGACTCTTTTGTCATATTATATAAGCCAGACTGGCGTCTTTGGTTCCAAATGCCCGGAGTAACTTTGCTTGCTGTAATAACACGCCAGGGTCGGTAATGTCTGTCTTCCCGGTAAGGCTCGCTCATCAGACTGTCTTGTTATGACCAGCGGGCAGCCTTTCATATAGAACGTTTCCCCGGGACAAAACGCATGAAAAGCACAGCGGAACGACTTTTCACTCCGAAGGGCACAAATGGATAACCTCACGGAAGACTCTGATATCTTCTAGGCCTTCCTATATATCATTTTACAGCTGTCGGTTCAGTAGCTGCGGGCTATGTGGCATTAATTACCGTCCGCAATCTTAGATACCTCACGTTTCTCGGCACGGGTAGAGCCGTATGTATGTAACATGAAGACCGAATAGTGGGCGACGTGAAAGAAATGATTAATAGAGTTTTCAGCGAGGTTCGGAACATTGACCCCATTTCTTTTCTACCATGGTGTTTTTATATGACTGTTATATCAGAAAAATCTGATAATCTCAATAGCACAGTAAACATTTGGATTACAATCTCACCTTCGGAGCAACAATGTTAAGTGTCTCAAAATGCCTTACTATCGGTGGATGTGCCTCTATCGTCTTATCGGACCAAATGATTGTGGAATAGATATGACCAACCGTATCTCTAAGTATTGTTCTTGACCATAAGGAAGACATGTTACATCTTTTGTTTATCTTGCTAGCTGTATTTTTTGTTTGTTTACCTGTCTTATTTTATTTATTTATTTATTTATTTATTTATTTCGATTTACCACATTTGTGGAAGGATTGACATAACAGGTGAACTATCACCTTTTCAAGATGTCATCCCAGACAGGACTGTAAGGTTTGGACCATCGCACACCGGGGCATGCCCCTACTCTTTTTCGAAAGGTGTGGTGGGTTCTTTAACGTGCGCGGGGTGTGGCTCTCCCCAAACACGGGACCTCCATTTAACGTCCTATCCAAGGGACGTTAGATGGTTTATTGTTTTCCATATATGTAAATTTGTGTTTATCTGTACCATCGTTTTATTGAAATTGCAACAACAGCAATACATAGGTCACACATACAGGCAACTTTGCTGATGTCGGTTGCAAATAGATTATAACATTTTCTTGAGTAAAATATTCCATATAAAAATAAATGTGATCGACCTTTTTCCGCATGTCGGACAGGTCGTCGAAGGTGACGATCTCGGAGGACGGCATGGCTGGCAGCGGCACGTTGGCCCGGTGGAGGCGGTAGGACACGTTCGGTTTGCGCAGCGACTTGGCTAGAGGATGGGGGCAAGGTAAGTGCCGTCAGCAACACAGCAAACACCGAACGTTTTTTCAGGATATTTTCTTTTTTGTTCAAATTTCGCAATGGCATATGAATATTATAATACATATTCCCTATGTATACCTACGATCAGCAGGGAAGAATGGATCACAAAACAATAGAATCAAAGTGCGCAGCGCTCTTATAATCTTGACAAATGAACAAATGTATATGTAACGTTATTCATTATGTGCGAGAGAGATATTTTTATCAGCGGCCGTGTAGTGAGAGATGTCATTTTGAGATCCTTTTATCCATCGATGCTGATCTTGATATTCCATATAACGTTACATGTAATATCATTGTCGTTATCTTTGCTATGTTTTTTTTTTCTCTTTTATATCGTTCTTTGTTAGCCCGAGTGTCATCCTAGTTAGTTCCAGGCTCTACCTTCCATCAGGTAGAACCTGAAACTATGTCACTCAGGCTAGTTGATTGTATTTGGCATTGCTAAAATAATTTACTATCTTAAGTTCAGTGCCACATTGTCAGTGTCTTTGTCTTAAAGCAAATGAAAATGAAAAATTCAAAAAGTTATGATGCCCACCTTGGCATCATAAGTCCAGAAACCGTATCATAAGATTCCATTTTTAAAATCAGATCGTTCCTAATCGCTTCCCGCGCGCCACGGTTATGCGTATATATATATATATGCTCGCCATCTTGATCCACATCAATCAATGATTTATTACGTTATTTCACTGCTGATTTGCGGTGCATCGATGGCTAAAAGGAGCTCAAAATGATATTTCTCACTACACGGCCACTGATAAGTCTCGTTTTCACATAATGAATACATATACACTTGTACATGTAGTAGGGGTCAAGACTAAAAGAACGATGGGCGCTTTGGTCTCTTTTTTGTTCTTCCATGCAGGTCGTAGGTATGGTCAATAACTATTGATAAACGAGGCAAATGATTCCAGAATGCCTTTTTTTAAAGAAATTCCACGTGCAAATGTAACAAGTGTCTCCAATACCTGATGCTGCCCGACCTGAAGACACGCGCGCCCCCTGTCGGGTAGTGGTGGTAGGTGCAGTTCTCGGACGGCCGCTAGCTGGACTCGTCCCGTCAACAGAGACGGCGGGACCTGCCTTACCAACTCGGTCACCTTCCTTCTTAGCCCCCCAGGCGATCTTAGGTCCCGCGCTGGACTGAAGCTTCTTTTGGGGCGTAGATGCGACAAAGGGGAGGGGTTTAGCGTATGGTGATTCTCTCTCTTCATCAGTGAGCTTGAAGGCCTTATGTAGGCGGGACATGTGGCGTGTAAGTTGTCGCTCTGTCAGGCCGATCAGCCGGGCCCCGGCCGTGTAGTGGGAGAGAACCTGCGATGGCACAACAGATTGAAAATACTTAGTATCGCATTTGTTAATTTTTTTTCTATTCGCGAGCTAAACGTGCGCTAAATGCAAGGGAAATGCGTTTCTATTCCAAACGAAGGAGAAAACACCCTGAAACTTGCCTTTGAGGCTAGAAAAAGTATTTAAATGTACACTGAAAACAGATACGGACTCCCGAATAAAATAGAACAAGGCGAATTGTGATGTGACATGACATAACTGGTCATATATCCTTATTTACTTGTCTCTTCGGCCCTTGTACTTGCCTCAGTACTTATTGTATTTATATCCTGTTCACCAATAGTTGAATTACCTCTGGTGCCAAGCGTCGCTTCATGCTGTAGTACCGTTCGATGTCGCCAAGTGACTTGGCAGCCTCCCGCATGGACAGAACAGCGATGGCCGTGTACAGAACCCCCTGGCGGTGTGTGTAGACAGTGACGCGGCTAGACTTTTCTATAGGCTCAATTTCGGCTTTGTCTGCAGCGGGACGTACATCAACAACGACATTAAAATGAGGGAGGGAAGCTAACGTCTCCATGCACCGAGAGACATGCACGGGAAAACAGGGAAAATTCAACGGTCATCTGTACCGCGACGTTGCATTGTGAATATTCTGTGTCACGGAAACAAACGTATTGACAAACACCACACACACACACACACACACACATACACACACACACACACACACACACACACACACACACACACACACACACACACACACACACACACACACACTCACACACACACACACAGACACACACAGACACATACAGTGAGTGAGAGAGACATAGAAAGAAAGACAGAGCGTAAAGAAGCCCAAAACAATATTTTGCTACTTTTGGGCAAACTAGGAGTAACGTTACTGATAAACAATACAACTGTATGAATCATTGCCTGACCTTTCTCCTCAATGTTAGCCAGTGCGTACAGAAAGTCCCCGAACTCCAGCCGGTCGGAGTCCTTACTGAGGATCTGCATCACCTGGTACACCTCCTGTCTAGTCACACCTGCGTCCAGGGCCAGGGGCTGCATACACGGCACACGGGGACAGCATGTGTGGATGTGGATGCATTGCATACCCGATAAACCACCTCATGGCATAACACACCAGGTTGTACTGAACAAGGCAAGCTGCATATCCGGACAAATTGATTTGATCCACTCAGACCGGGAAGGACCCCTACCCTTTTCGATAAGTGTGGTGGGTTCTTTTACGTGCTCGAGGTGTGGCTCTCCGGAACACGGGACCTCCATTTAACGGAATATCCCGCAGTTAGGTAATCAATTCCACTTGAGTGAATTGTCTGAGGAAAGTCGTGTTAAGTGCCTTTCCCAAAGGCACAGCGTCAACGAGGCATATGGGGGGGACTCGTGCCCAGGACCTCTAAGGTCTGGGCCAAATACCCTACCATTACGCCACGCCAACGCCAAAGCAAGCTTTAGCCCATCCGTTACGTTGGTATGTAGCAACTCTCACACTCCAAATCAGTGAGATTGTCCTTTGTTTCTATTGCATATTGGTCAAAGATGATACATCTAAAAGATGACATTGAACAGGATTACACTGTGATGAACGTGAAAAGGTAACATACATTGGCCTTCGCTTGACCGAAACGGAAAAAAGGTGCAAATTCGGTCCTCTGACCTATTGCTGCTGTGTGTCCAAGGCATATGGTCACATGTCCGAGATACTTCGCGATCGGGTCAGTCAACAAGGCCGCACATTTAAGTGCTACCAGTGATTCAGTTCTAAATTTGGCAGTCCTCTTATATTTGATTCCAAACTTTACTTGATGGCAAAATAAGTTGCAACTTGGGCCAACACCATTACATACGTGCCCTTCGGTACCTTGAGTGTGCTGTACAGTTGATCCAGGTCCAGGTTGCCAGGTGTAGATGTATCCAGCAGATATAGGGTCTCCCTAGCTGCTGCCATCTGGGCGTCTGTCAGCTCAGAGTACCACTCGCAGTCCGAAGCGACGCTCACATGACTGCCCGCCGTACTAATCATGCTCTCGCGCCTGTGCTGAGCCACTAACTGAGCTGGGATGTGTGTGGAAGGGGCGGGCGTGTCATGAGAGTGGTGTATAAAATTGAAGAGGCATAACAAGTTACCCGATGCATCTATAAATTTCCCTTTGTCGAGACAGCAATAAACGCCATTATGTGTCGAAATCGTGAAGGCAGACTTCAACTAGAATTCCACTACCTCATGCCTTTGCCAAATGATATTAACTTCAACGAATGATGTACACATTGTATCATTTCTCATTGATTATGCAAAGAAGGTTGCATATATTGTATGAGGTGATGATCTTTATTCGAATAACACAAGTTGGTCAGGTCTAAGTATGGAAGTACTATGTTGGCAAATAAGACTTCTAGTATTTTCTTAACAGATATGCAAATGAAGTCCTGATTTGCATACTTAATGATTGGTGATGTTCACCTTAAACTAACTTCCAAATACTGTAGGTATCAAATTGCCGTCATTTGCCACTTTTGAATTATAGCATTTTCTCATTAATCAAGCAAACTATGTCCTCATTTGCATAATCAATATATCAATCTGCCTTCCTTTCTATAGCGCAGTTCTCAGTTCATCTGTATTGAAGCAACATCATGAAAAGAACTACCCATATGTTGACCCAAAAATTCCATCCTCAGTCACAGTGTCCATATGGTGTCCTGTATATAGGTCGCCATCGCAAAAATAGCACACTTAAAGGGGATTTTAACTTTTCCTCACTAATCATGTAAATTAGGCTCCGATTTGCATAAAGTGCATTTTATCATGTTCCACATCGTCAAAGGTTCCTACCTGCCAAAAACATTGAAAATCCACTAAACCCTGCTTGAGTTATCCTCCTTCAAATTTTTAGATAAAAATGCAGTTCTAAACAAGCTGCTAGGGGAGCCAAACTTACACAACTTTTCCCTGCCACAGGAGCTATCGACCACATAAAAATCACGACCACAGCACATCCAGAACTTGAACTCAAAAACTTTGAAGTTCCGCTGTAGTACCTTAGGTAGCCGATAAGAAGCGCATGCAGCCAACAAACAAACTGACAAACACAAAAAGACCACTGCAGCACCAACGCCGCCCCCCCCCCAAAAGACCCATCTTCGAACTTGACCTTCGTCTCCCCAGCTGCAGAAACTAACCTACCAAAAATCACCAACATCCGTTCATGGCATCAAGAGTTATATCGCCAACACCATTACTCCACAAATCCCGACCCAAAAATACCCTTTTGCCTACGGCGAAGGCAACAATATGGATTTATTTATTTATCAGCTAGCCTTCAGGGCGGATGTATCTGTCCTGGTACTGGTAGGCTTTATGGCCTTTTTTGTTCAAAGCAAAAGAATGCCCATGGCAATATTTCTATCCAACACTCTAGATCTATGGTGGCGTTTTCAAAGAAATCAAACGTGAGAAAGATAGCAGAAAGGTACTCACACAGGGAGCCTCGAGAGGAGGTAGGTGTATAGGTCGCGCGTCTGTGGCCGTGTTGCAGGTGTGTCGGAGACAGTCGGAGTGACCGGCGCTAGAAATTCAAAGGAAGCTTCGAAGGAGGTACAACACTGGCTTCAGGCTTCCTTGTCGGTATACTTTAGAGTTTCGACTCGTTGACTATGACTTAGTACAAGCTTTGAAATATGATCATTGCTCTCTACAACTTTGAAAATGATTACGGAAAGATCCTTTCAAAATGTTTAAATCTTGGATACTGCTCTTATCAAAAACAAAAAAAAAGATGCCACAGTCATTAATATACGGTCCAAATATTGTAGTCTAACACAACTACAGTTGCAGTACACAAACGTTACCCTGTGTGAGAGATGTTCCGGTAATGGTATATCCAAGTCAGACCCAGGTTCGTGGTCAAAGTTGTGTTCTTCCTTCCTGAGAATACTCCGTGGCGCCCTGGCACCGCTGTTGTTGTTGTTGTTGTTGTTACTCCCGCCGCTGTTGCTGCTGTTGTTGTTATACTGCTCGTGGCCATGTTGTTGACCAGGGGCAGTCCCCTCGGCATGTGCCGGAGCTGTGACGCTGAACTCCGTACGGTCCGTCCTGCCGAAGTGGACGTGGTGTGCACCGTGGTCCGGATGTTCCTCGGTCTCCGCCATCCCTGCTGGAACCACCGGCTGGTCGTCACAGTGGGAGGGGCGTGGCTGTAACTCTACTTTCGAGGGGGACATGTCTCTGTTGAACACGGCTAGAATAACGCCAATCAGCCTTTACTGACGGGCACAAATGTAAGGATACGTACGGCGATGGGTAGCCTAAGCTCTAATAGCTAACACTCTCTGTTTAGAACCGTCGATATGCCGTCAGCTTGTCGTGAAGTAAACATCAAACAACAATGCGCGTTCTGGGCAGAACGCACTGGTTCTAGAACATGCATAGCGACCACATCCCCGACTACTACAAGGCCATGAAAGGGGTTTCAGGTAAATGGACTCGTCAAATGAAGTAAAAGAGCATTCAAGGTCACACTCTTAATTTTGCCATCAGTATTATTTTCTTTGATTGCGTCATTATTGTCTGGTCGTAAACGCTATATAACGATACACCTGCTAGCCTCCATTGGACTAGATTGATGATCATGAAGAAAATGTTGCCAAAGATAATTATGTCTTGAATTCCATAAGTTTATGATATTTCACTCTCTTAAACATACTAATATCCTTGATAGTAATTTTCCTTACCGCACGAGAACGCAGATTACAAATTCCGATTGGGCGTGGCTTGTTGCTAGGCAATTACTTTCCCTTCCTGCACATGCGCAGACTGGCCGCCTTACACTTCCGGTCAAAACAGGGTTACTTCCGGTGTATGATCATTTCTCAGCAGTCGCACGTGTTGCAGTCATATGACGTTTCTATGACAATTTCTCTGACGTTCTGGCAAAAACAGGAAGACCATGTTGACCCTGATCGTGCATGTCAGGTCCCTGAGGTACATGGTGCCCGCTGCCTTGATGCTGTTACCTGCCACGCCGTATTTCCTGACGTCGGCGGCGCTGAAGGTCCTGTCAGCCGCCCTACCCCGCCGGTGGTACCGCTCGGCTGACGACCTCTTGTACACCATCTACCAGAGCATGGTGCTCTTCTTCTTCGAGCATTGGACAGGAGTGGAGGTAGCCGAGTTTTCTCTTCATTCACGACATCTTCATCTTCTCCGTTTATGATATGTAACAGTACCATCAGCGCCCCCCCCCCCCCTGCATAATATTTTGGGGTGTGTGCACGAAATGTTGGCTGTGTGAACCCTAAAAGCCATTGCCTGACCTCTGGTGTGATACCTAAGTACCTTCATGTGAAGTTTCGATCTGTCATGCATCGCTAACGGCGGAGACAGTGTGTCAGAAGTGCTGCATTGCCGGACATGATTTTTAGGGCTTATGCAATCTGAATGTGAAAGGTCACTGACCTGGTGGGTTGTCAGACAATAACATAAGCTGTCCACCAGGCTACCTCAAGCCTGCTGGGCTGATGTCTAGCATAGCCATGGTGACTACAGAAAGGGCATTTTTGTTTGTTAGTTATATAGGGCTAGTATATAACTAACAAGCAAAAACGCCCTTTCTGTAGTCGCCATGGCTAATGTCTTAAGCACAGAAGTCTTGTCTGTTTATAATGTTTGTATTGCATACCCGGTTAACCGTAGCCACCATGCTACAGTCGCTAACCCTTTTGCCGAGGAAGCAAATTTGCGCCGCCAGCACAAAGGACACCGCCCCTAATTATATCTTACGCTTGGCGCGATAAAATATTAGAGATCAGGTGCCAAGAGAGATCAGGTGTCCACTCTATATCGCATATGATGTGCTCCCCTGGTCAAAAGGGGTTAATATCGTCTAGCACGAAGGGTCTGATATCCAGGCCAGGTAAACCGCCTTATGGTATAACACACAAGGTGTGTATAAGAGTACAAGCTGCATATCCGGACAGAATTATTTGATCCACTCAAACAGGAAAGGACCCCCTACTATTTTCAATAAAGTGTGGTGGCCTTGTTCAGGTTCTTTTGCGTGCTCGAGGTGTGGCTCTCCTCAAACAGGGGACCTACATTTAAGTTCAATGTTCTATCCGAAGGATGTCCCTGAACGAAGCTAGGTTCTCATTTTCACCTGAGTGAAGTGAGGAAAGTCATGTTAAGTGCCTTTCCAAGGGCACAACATCAACAGGACAAGTCTGGGAACCCCGGATTCAAATCCAGGACCTCTGTGTTCTGGGCGAAACACCCAGGCACCATGCCAACGCGACGCCACTGTACAGTTACAGAAGGACATAGGGGGGATAGATTAATTGGTAGACCACCCATATAACACCAGGAACAATAAATTGAACACTTTGCAATTACATGTACATGTAACAGTTTTTGCCCTGCCCTGCTGAATTTTAATTGGCATACCAGTACTCAAAAGTGTCAAATTGAAGGAGTGTCAAATTTATGGTTACTGGTGTCATAATATAAGATACCTGTCTCTGAGACCAATGTGAATGCCTGTTGTTTGCATTTATAAAGCATCTTTCTTTCATTGTTCTATCAGGTTGTTTTGTATGGTGATGACCCGTCCAAGATGCCACCTGAGAACATTGTCTACCTGTCCAACCACCAGAGCACAGGTAAGCATGGTGGTATAATGTCTTCAAGTTTTGCCTGAAGGTTAATTTTATGGTTCAACCTTTAGCACACAGGAGTAGCCATTTGGCACCTCATTCGTTATTGGTTACAGAGTTAGGCAGCAGGGAGAAGGTTCTTTTAGAGAGACAGACCATCCTAGATTTGATTGTCACCCTTAATTAATCAATGAGGGTCTAGTTTAAAGTACCCTTTGTTTAGTTTTCTAGACCTGCTATTCCTACCCTAGCTTGTCCACCCATGTCATATCAGTTTACAGATGGTGCTGCAATACAAGGACAAGAAGTTCTGGGGAACAAACCTCACTTGCTGCACCTCGTAAGAGGAGGACCGATGATGATGATGATGCTGCGATACACTTAAGTCATTGATGTTCTTCCTCTGTTCCCCCTCTCTTTGACAGTGGACTGGGCGGTGGCGGACATGTTGGCCGTCAGGCAAGGCATGCTGGGACACATCCGCTACGTCCTGAAGGACGGCCTACGTTATCTTCCGCTGTATGGCTGGTATTTCAGACAGGTGGGCACATAGACCAAGTTCAATGTCAATACAAATGAAAAACTGATTTCATCACTACTTTCCTAATCAAACTATCAAATCTCTTAAGTCATTACAAGTCAGAATAGAGATATTCACAATAGAAGTATGCACTGTCATGATGATATGAAATATCTCAGGAAAAAGTTGCCAGTGATATTCCTTCTTACATTCGTTGTGTAAGATTTTTTGTAACATAGTCTTTTTCCTCAGCATGGCTGCGTGTATGTAAAGAGAGGAGGGAACAATGAAAGAGTTGTTGCCAAACAGATAAGGGACCTGAACAAGACTCTTGTACCGGTAAGTCCAATTTCTTCTTCTTTTTTCGAGGCCACCCATTATCAAATTCCTTGATTTTTTTAACCCTCTCCCTTCAGCCTATAGCTAACCCCCATAACAATAATAAGTTTATTGCAAGTTCTTGCCCGTAGGCTAATTGCAAGTACATGAAACATGGAAGGACAGACAGACAATTGGTAACATTTACTAACAATATAGCATGTGACTATTCTAGTTCAAATACTAGCACTAAATTCTATCTTATTTGGGTTTGACTTTTTTTTTTCGAGACAGTGGAAGACGAATGCTCCTCCTTTTTAACATAACCATTACAGACTTGGTGCCAAAGGTCTGCTTCAGCACGGGGAAAGTTAAAGAAATTCTCAGACTATAGGTCCTGGAGAAGAAAATCATTATGTGTACCTTGAAAATATGAAGTGACACAATACTTGAGGAACACTGTGAATACTGTAAACTCTAGTATGTTTAAAATCAGACCAGAGATTTACCAATAGTATTTGTGTGTTTTTATTGTTATTGCAGACCTACATGGTGATATTTCCCGAGGGAACTCGCTATAATCCAGAAAAGAAAAATGCCATACAGAAGAGCCAAGGGTTCGCTCATGCACATGGTATAGTAATACTTACAATACATACTTTTGTTACTCCACAATAGCACTTAACAGTCAACAAGTCAGGGTTGAAGTATGTACTATAGTACAGA
The DNA here is from genome assembly GCF_035083965.1 of Branchiostoma lanceolatum. NCBI lineage: Eukaryota > Metazoa > Chordata > Leptocardii > Amphioxiformes > Branchiostomatidae > Branchiostoma > Branchiostoma lanceolatum. Next base: position 20,323,225 of record NC_089723.1, on the reverse strand, counting down.
AAGAAGTATTTCACATTGCGTGAATGGATTCTTGTGATGTGAATAGAAATGAATGAGGATGAAAGTTCACTTGACAGTATAGGAGGACAAAAATGTATTTTGATGGCTTTTTGCTGACTTGTTAACAGTGTCTGCTTTTGAGAGTGATACAAATGTAACATTGATAGTAGTTTTTATCTTTGGTTATACATCTGTAGTTGAAAATTGACACAAAGATAAATACTGTTATCAGGATTGGAGGTTCTTGAACACGTGTTGACACCGCGGGTAAAAGCGACAGAGCTGTGTTTACAAGCAATTGGGGACAGCGTCTCTGCTGTATACGATATCACCGTGGCGTACAGCACATCAGACACCCAGGGGCGACCACGTGCACCAGACATGCCAGGTCAGTAATATTAACTGGCGCTGAGTTGTTGAATTTTATAGAAAAGTGGCAAAAAATTTGTACATACCTGTTTTTTCACCAAACCAAGCAGCTATAACAAATGCCAATAAAAACGTAACCTTCTTGACAGAGGTAATCACATTCCGTCCTGTTTCAGACTACCTAATGGGCCAGAGTCAACAGATCCACGTCCACCTGACCAGAATCCCCCTGCAGGACATCCCTCAGGAACAGGGGGCGCTGCAGGACTGGCTGCATGGCAGATTTGTAGAGAAGGACAGGTCAGTTTTGTGTGTGTTTGTGTGCATGGGGGAGGGGCGAAAATTCCACTTCAAGTATTTCTTACAAATAGAAAAGACCTACAAGGTTTAAGTGTCAAATAGAGGAGGTGTCAAGACCAGAACCATACTCCATACGGAATGATTTTGTGAAAGCTGGGGACTAAGTCTGCACTCAAACTCTGACTGAGTCAAATGTTGTAGGATTTGGAATAATCTAGAAACAGGTATTTCAGAAAAAAGTGACTATACAGTCTACATGTAAGTGTGATATGCTTATACTTATAGTGTCTATAGTTTGTGTGTAGTGTCTATAGTTTGTCAGATCTAATTGTTTGGATTTGATTGAACTACTTTTGCCACTGATTTAATGTAAAACGTTATCTCATATATGTAGGATGCTGAAAAAGTTCTTCTCTGATGACCCTACCGTCAGAGGTCATTTTGAGGGCAAAGGTCGTGTGTCAAAGCTGCCCCTGTGGAAGACTCTGCCATCCACACTGGTTCTGTGTGCAATAACACTGCCGTTCCTGGTCACCAAGGGGGGGAGGGATGCTTACTGGAAGAGCTGCTTAGGTTCGATTGCGTTCGGATGGATCTGGATGGCTGTAGCTGTTTGATATATATTCTAGTATTCTTTTATGTGAAACTGGTCCATGAACATGTATATTTAAACTACCCGTACTAAGAGATGAAGTATTATGTTTGTATGTGAATATGTATGTACATATAGAGAGTTCTGATTTTAGCCTTACATTGTTGTAACTCTTCTCCGAAATGTGTCAAAAATTAGCCTCCTTTGCAGACTTCTTGGAGCGGCGGAGGGGGGGGGGGGCAGTGCTGATACTGATAGGCGATTTTTTACACAGGCCAAGGTTCTCTAATGCCGGCTTAGAGAGTTATGTCGCCAGCGAGGGAGGATTCAAGGGCTTTATTGTTGGAGGGGCGATCGATCCCTCGGCAACATACATGTAACTCCCTAAATATTAGTTAGAGAATGGGGGGAGCTTGTCTATGTTGATTTGGTACAGCCCCGCCCTCCCAAGGATTTAATTGGCAGCCTGAGGGCGGCATTAGAGAAGCTTGGCCCGTGTAAAATATCCATATCAGCGCCAATCCCCCCCCCCCCCCCCCCAAAAAAAACACGGTGTCGCTCAAAGAAGTCTGCAAAGGGCTATCAAAAACCTGTTCCCTCAACATACCTCGGCACTTTCTGGAATGTAAACATACCTACATCCTCAAAGTCTTGAATAGCCATGTTGTTTCAAACAATGTTGTTGTGATGAATTACTTGATATTCCTGAGCTATCAACAACGACTAAGTAGGAAAAATTGGATCCCGAGATTTCTAATTGGCACAGGCTACAGCATTGCGTATAATTTATTATGATGTACTATTGTTATGATAGCATAGTAGGTGGTTATAATGAATGGTTCCATGTGTAATTTTGAGAATCATTTATGATTATGAGAACTTGCAGTGCATATGGATTAAGTGAAAACAACATGCCTTAGTGTGGGGATATGTTAGAGATGTCCAATTGGCACAGACTACAGGATTGTGTATACTATCATAGCATAGTGGGTGGTTATACTGAATGATTTCATGTGCAATCTTGAGAATCATTTATGGTTATGAGAACTTGCGGTGCAAATGGGTTAAGTAAAAACAAAGGTGACATGACTCAAGTTTGACACAACTTCAGACTTGCAAACTTTCTGCACAGAAGCATGCAATAACACTGATTATTTGTTTATTTGAATCTTTCTTTATTCAGAAGTTCATAATCGTCTGTATTGGATGATTACAAGAAGCACGGTTTATTACATGATATTATATGTTATGTATTTTAAGTGATAACATTAGAGAAGGTACATTTTACTGTTAACATTACATATTAAGTATCATCTTTGTGCATCCAATTTTGTATATTTTATGTACAGTTTTTGTATCTTTCTTATGAAAGTTTAAGTGAGCTATTGTCAGGGCCATAAGCTACATTTTGTATGTATAGTAACACTAGTGTTCCCCTATATTAACTTTAATCAGGTTTAACCTGTACATAAAGTACTTCGCAAGAAAAAATATCTGGAATCTGTAATTCTATTTGATTATATGTACATTTACCTCGGTGCAGTGACAGATGGTACTGTTAAGCCTGTGAATTATAAAGAAAGACAAACATCAATGGTGTTTTTGTTCCTTTAGAAGTGTCCACCCACCATTTCCTTTGTGTAGGATGAATATCAGTGTTCTGTTAGGGAAGAAAAATGGCATTCAGCTTGAACCTCAGTGTTAAGTCAGGAACCAATCGTATATCGTTGGTAATTGTGTTAGTGATCATGTAGATTGTGTACCTATTATTTCCTTGTCAATATGGTAAACTTTATTGAGTACACCAAAGAGAACAATACAATATGGACTTATGAGATACAATTTACAAATCATGTTAAGATTGTGAATCCTTGGCCCGTACTAGTGTTATTTTGCCGGTTGGTATGGCCCATCATTGACCCACCAGCACTTGTTTAATGAATTCTATTTTCCAAACAGAGGGAGGCAGACGAAAAAAATGGTAACCACAAAAGTAGAGGGCGTTAGCGCAAAGGACGACGGGAGAAACCTAATGAGGGGGGGGGGGCATTTCGGAGTGAGCGACGCAAAGGATGACGGGAGAAACCGTCGTCGGGAGCATGTGAGCGAAAACATGTAATGCGGCGGGTTCCCAACATAAATACCCTACCCTATTGCCCATGCCCAAACCTTTGGAGAATAATGAATACCAAAGTTTCCTTGTAATAAAGGAAGTTAAGTATCAATGGAACATGTGATCGTTTTGTATTGTCCTTGTCGACCTTTGTTTAGGGTCTGGTCATGCTTGTATGTATATCCAAGTCCACATGACTTGGGTGTTGACATTTTTTGGCTTAGGTAAAGTTAGAGGGAAAGAATGTTTTTAACTTTGACCCACCATTGTGCAGTCTGGTTATCGAACTGAAAAAAGGAATAATTTTTCGGCCACAAAACATAAACAGAAGTGTGAACGGGCCATTACCTAAATTATCATACTACAAGGAATTCCTTATTCGAATGTCTCAATCTTCAGTGACTCGAATCGTAAGCTGTAACTGAACTTTATTTGATGTGACCTTGAGTACAAAATGTCCTCCACACAAAAAGAATCTAACATACAAGTAGATGGCACTGTAGAGACACCTTTATTAACCACTTTTGCCATGACAACAGAATATTGCATGGTCACCATCACGTAATAAAACATCACACTCAACACATCATTCAATGAGCAAGCACAGAAAATTGACTGTATTTGTACGTCAACTGTAACTGAAGGCTTGTTTCAAACATTTTCATCCATTGCCTGCTTAGATGGTAGTGTTTTGATATTCCTTACTCTCATCCATCCATCCGTCTGTCCTGTAGCTATATTCAGCAGTATAATCAGCGCGACGATGCACACAGTATTGTTCATATCTGTTTATGATGTTGGCTAGCTACTTTGCACCGCTTGAGCTACAACTTGCAAATACAGCCAAAACACAAGTCTCTATCCAAATACTGCAAGCTGCATACAAAATGTACTACCATGAAGAAGAAGCTGTTTGCCTTTATTAAAACCCTTTTATATTTTTAGAAGCAGCTTTGTATTGTACTTGCCAAACTGCAACACAAGGATAAAACATCAGTATTGATGGAACACAAGTGACTCTTATGTTCAACATCTGCCAGAAGTCCTAGTGGCCCCTGCTACTGGTTCCCATGACCTGGAATTTTCTTTATAATACAATCATGAGATATTACTTTCACCCTGTCCATAATATATGTATCTACAAAAGCAACTAAACTGCAAAGGTAATGTGAGCATCATTAAAAAACACTGAAATCAGGTGATACAAGTTTTAAATAGGAGTACAAAGAGCACTTTGATGACTGGTTTGTGACATTACTGCCATGAGCTATCGTTATCGCATGAGGATTTTTACCTGTACGTTACTTATAATCCCAATTTTCATATTTTTCTAACAATCTACTTTTAACACAGCACATCTTGATATGTTACATACATGTATACCATGTGATCTCACTTTCCTCCAAGCTTTTCTGATGTGCTACTGTATATATTGCATTTACACTCAACCTAATGTTATATGTACCAACTACCAAGTTACTACCAACATTCTAACCAATAAAAAGTGTTGATGTGTAATTCCCAAGCTGTAACTGACTAGTGTAAGCATTCACTTCTTGATTCACAAGTAGATGGGGCCTTGTCAACACAATAAATTTACCTATGCTAGCTAGTTGTACATGCTGCAGCTTAGCTTAGCTAATACATATATGGGAATAAGTACGAGTACAGTATCGTGGCATTTTGATCACTGATGTCAGATGTCATCTTGTGAATTCAGAAACAGATTTTTTGTTGTGACCTGTACTTAGCTTGGTTGGACAAAAATGTACGATAAAGGTCTTCACTCATTCATTCTAAAAGCATTGAAGTTGCAGCTCCTACATACGAATTTATTTAGTTACCTAAGCAGATTTTGTTGTTGTTGTTGCTCCTTGCACACGTTGAAAATTTGCTTCATACGAAGATGTCTGTCAGCATGTGTATCTTTAAAATGTATAACATATACTAATAGTAATACAAAATACGTATGTAAACATTTTTGTTAAAAGCACTCAAAGCAATTTTTACTGATTGCACCTGCAAACATGCACATACTTTTATTGTTACTTGCTTCTTTCCTGCAACTAGATTTGGTATGTGTTAACCTAAAGAAGCTATCCTCTAGGCTTGTGTCAGTGACTAAGTAAAAACATCACGATCCTCCTTACCCACATTTACCAACAAGACAGAAAATCAAAACCATATCAAAATATGTTGCAACAGCACGGTGTACCTTTTGATTTACATCATTCCTACAACTGTCAACATTCAACGTTTACCTCTTCCCTTACGCAATAAGTCACTATACATGTATATAAGTGATTGGCAATTGGAAGGATCTTTACAATGACTCAGAGTCAGACTGGTAGATTTTGTCCACAGACAGATTTAGCCTACAACTATGGCTGATTTGAAGAGATAGGATTGATAATTCTTCCACATCTCAGTCACAAGCTGAGTCCTTGCTTCACACAAAATAAAACAACAATAAAAGATCCTGTCCATTACATGTACAATTTTACATATGGTTTGGTTACATGGTATCATAGCATCAGTCTGACTCATCAGACGAGTCTCCAGGAATGGCTTCCCTCGCCATGGCAACTGGCGCTGCGGAGCTGATCTGCCCCTGCAGCACAGCCTGCAGGACCCCGCTGCGACTGGAGTCCGACCCTCTCCCCAGGTGACTTCTCTGCAACATTCGCACCATCTCCGTCATCTCAGCTCCTCCTGAGGAGTTGGTATCCTCCTCCTCCTCCTCTTGAGTAGGTGTGTGCTGTCTTAATGAATCTGGAGACTGTCTTGCATTTCCACGAGCCGATTGGTCCATCAGATCTTCACTGGTTGTGTCCTCTTCTGCTCTGTTGCCATTCTCTTCACTTGTGTCTTCATCATGTTCATCTGACCCTCCAGTTGACTTTGTGGCTCTACTTGTGACAGTTACAGATCTGTTCCCTCCTGTTGTCCCTGTGGCTCCGTCGTTTGCACCTTCCACGCCATCTGCTGGAGCATTTCTGGGAGGAGCCGGTGCCGGGAGCCGCACCCCGGCCACACCTTTCTTGGGCGTGTTCATCAGGTCACGTTTGATTCGTCGTCGTCTACTCGGATCATTCCGTCTAAACTGTAACATGTTGACAAAGTCAATGATGTACAGGAACCCTGCTATCAGCAGTTCACAAGATTTCTTCTTCTTCGTGTAAGCATCTTCTAGCTCTGCGTTAGTACGTTCATCATACTGCCACCAACCATTACGCCCCTCATAGAACCAGCAGTACACTTCTTCTTCTTCTTCCTCCTCTTCTTCCTCCGCAACTTTGACCGGCTTAACGAGCTCCGGTCGCTCCAGATACTCAACGGGAATCTCTTGGCGGCAAAGTGCGCATCGCTTGCTCTGATTGGCCACGCCTTTGACGCAGAGGTAGCAGAAGATGTGCGTGCACGGCAGGCGAACTGGCTGGACACATGTCTGAAGACAGACTGCGCACTCAGGGATCATGTCCTCACCACCAGGGTTCTGACCTGCCAAGTAACAAGCAATACTTTTTTACACTAGGGTAAGTAGGGAGGGAAATATTCTATGACAGTAGAGTGATAGCTATGATATATTTTCATTTCATTCTGCTAAGATATAATTCACTTTACATTTTAGAGAATTGGGTCCCACAATTTTGTCACAGATGAACAGCTAAGCCTATGAAGCAACTGCAGCTTTCCCATCTCAAAAATTCATAAATTTTAAGGGGGGAATCCCCGCCGCAAGTGAAACATTATATGGTATCCAGAGAAACGTCCGTTAGATATCAGGAGATACGTGTATCTAAGTAACAAATATTTAACGATATGCTTGCGATATACGTGTGCGACGTCAACAACAGGCGGGGTTCGAGGGAACGGACGTGACAACAAGAAGAGGACAGCTCTAGATCTGGTCGCCATTTTGTCCGGCATCTGAAAAGATCAAACAAAATTTTTACCTGTCGCAGTTTCCGCCATTTCCTCCTTTTCCTTTCTCTTCTTTGCACTCGATTGCCTCAAAGTTGTCTCAGCGCTACTCAGGGAACTACTTTCCGCCATGTCGTCGAGAAATATGCCACAAAATCAGAGAAAAATCAGCATTTTCCCACCTACAACAACCTAGAGCGATAGATCATTCACCGGCTTTATCACTCATACATGACCTCTCTCTCCCACCACAGAGAGTAAATAGTCCAACATTCTTGACACAAATATATGTTGTTTATCAATTATCTATGGGTTGTTTCTCCCTATTATCATTTATTTTTTTATCATTGTTACGTTTAAGGAATTTGACAACAGAATAATTTTCTAATATCTGCATACGATTTGGGATATTGGCGCGAAACTGCAATCAAGGGGTCAGCTATCAATGCGCAGTCGGAAACAGACGAAACCAAATATCAAAACGGTACAACAAAATTTGTAGATTTAAATTGTACCTTTGTAACATCATTTTCAATGCTATTATTTTACAGTTAAGATCAATAAGTCATATTACATGCTATGTTGTTTTGTTTTCTTATAACAAAACGTTTCCTTTCGGTAGCTTTTCAGGAAATTTAAAAAGAAGGTCATATCGACACCCCTTCTTCACCAAAATAGTCATTAAAACCAAGTCAAGATGGCGGAGTGGGATCTGACTTCCCGCATGGGCCAGTATCTGGACAGACATTTAGTCTTTCCTCTGTTAGAATTCCTGTCAGTAAAAGGGGTAAGTTAGTCTTTATGCAACCTTAGAATATGTAGAATCTTTCTGTAGTAAATTAGGGTAATAGATTCGCAGTTTATCGGTATAACGGGAGACGTTTCGCAACTCGTGGCCGCTCCCGGCATATGGCGCCTTCATGAAGCATGCAGGTGGGAGGGGGGCACTGCTGAAATCATCAAAATAAATGCTTAATAGAGAAACATAAGTACATGTAAAAAAAGCCAGGAACGTCTCAGACGTTACCTCGTCACTGCATTGTCTACTTCATGCTGTTGTTGAGCTGATGATAGGTTTATTGCGAGATATATTTATGTATTCTAGAGACCACAAGAAGAATATACAGTACAAATGCATGCTGAAGGTATTAAGGTAGCAGAACACAGTTTTCGGCCTATGGGGATTTCTATAGTTAAGGGCCGCAAGGTGACTAGCTTCGACGCGGTAAAAATTATAGCGCGGTGCACTTGAGATATACGAAAAACGAATATGTTTGAGTTTAGGGTACAACCTACAAATAACTAAAAAAACTTAAAAAATTCTGTCGGTGTATGAGCTCCTCACGCCCACTTTGAAAAGCGCTCTGCGAGAGGTCACTGAACTGCAGCCGCCTGACCCTGTGAGGTGGTTGCACAAGATGGCGCATTTATACACAAAGCGGAAAAGTCCCATTATCCAAATCCTACAGTATAAAACCCGACATATTTCTACACCACACAGCACAGTTTACACATGGATACCTCTCACATGCAGCTTTCTACCCAGTCTGCAAGGGTTTGGGCCGCACTACTTTCTGTACCCGCGTCATAGACCCCGGGGGTCGTGGATTAAAACTGTGTTCTGCCACGCTTGTCAACCTAAGAATCACAAACTGTCTAGTTTGTTGGACTTAAATTTTACATGCAAATACAGACTAAAATTTTGCACTGAATCTTTGATTCATCAAATTATGATTAAACAGACTATGCCTTTTTGATTTCATAAATCTGATTTATTACATGACATATGAATATTTGCAGACAGGTAGACAAATCAGAATTCATAACTTTCAGTTATTGCTAAAAGCAACTTAGGATCCACATGTAATACATATTGTTAGAGTAGAGTTTACGGTTAGACCTACCTATTTACCTGCTTTTGTCAAGTGTCAGCTTTCTAAAGGAGCTTGTGAGACAAGAGACAGATGTACTAAAAAGTCATTAATGTTCTAAGGAATCTACAACATGAATGAATATGCTAGTACAATAGCATGAGGAGGATTGTATATAATATTTGTGCACCAGAGTGACATAATCATTGTGTTGTTTCCAGATCTATGATGAACATGAGCTGTTGAAGGGGAAGTTGGACCTGCTCAGTAACACCAACATGGTAAGGCTTGTCTTTCCATATTTGACTGAAGTTTGTTTTCTCAATTTGTGTCTTGGAACATGTTATTACATTTTTAAGTGCTAACTTTGTGCAGTGTGTAACAGATTTTGTTCTGTATGTTTCGGTCAGGTTGACTTTGCCATGGATGTGTGGAAGAGCCTATATCCTGACCAGGATGTACCTGACAGTAAGACTGACATTTCTTTCACATGTAGGCCAATGACATCTTTCTATGAATTAGACAAACCTTGTATGGTGTTGGGGAGAAGGATTTTTTTCCTGAAAGGTCCTGAAGCAGGAAGCTTATGCATGGGTGAATTCTACATGTTGGTTATGGTTTAACAGCAGAAAAAAAGAATAAATTAAATAATATGCCTACACGTCTAAAATGGTAAAATCTTAATTAGCATCATTCCTACAGCTAACAGTCCTATATATGAATATCTAGTACATGCAGGGTACCAAATAGATATGATAGACATGTTTATTATTATAGTATAAAACAGCAGAAACCATGTTGATTCTGTCTCCTTTGGTTCCAGTCGAAAGCCATCAGCGACCGCTGGGCATGTACTTAGGTACACACAGACCCTCAGTCAGGTCATATTTCTCAGGGAAAACCATGCAGATACTTATCTTAATGACGCCTCAAAAAAGCTGTTCTTGTAATTAAATTTGTGATTGGTTTGACCGTTTCACTTTTTGATGATGTTTGGTAGTTGAGTCTTTTATGCATGTATTGTTTGGTGTGTAGATTTATTAGAAATTCAGAAACTTAGTTGCAACAAGCCAATTGATGACTTCTTTCGTTTTAAGAAATATGACCTGACATTTTTTTTTCTGCTTAGTTATTTTGTTGCTGTTCATTCATGTCTGAGTGTTTGTTATTATTTTTTGTAATGTGGCAATATGCCACCATGTTGTTCTTAAGCATGTATGTACATGCATTGTTTGCTCATAGTTTGCCAGCAGCTTGTTGGTGTTATTTTGGCTGAGCATAGTAGACAACTAGCTGGCAGTCCTCACATATAAAGTTCCTTTGCTTTTGCTGGAAGCAAACCTTGGATATAGGGTTAAGCTCTCAATTTCTTTTATTAGTTTTTTTTACAGCAAAGTTCTTTTCAAGCATGTCTACCAAAAAAGGTTCTTTAGAATTTTTAGATTAGGTGGTGAAGAGTTTGATGAGGATGAGACACAGTGCACTCAGGTTCGTGTATACACAGTGAGAGTGTTGTTTGTGTGTGTTGCAGGTCTGGTGCAGAAGCGACAGGAGGTTGTCGGTCAGCTGAAGTTCCTCCAGGCGGAGTGTGAACCCATCGTGAAGATCTTTGAAGACCCTGAGGTGGCGCGGCAGATCCAGTCCACAAGGTGGTTGTATTCTCATGACTCTTACTCGCAGGCTTTTACATGTAGCTAGGATTCATAGACAGGGCGTCAAAAAACAGTTTGTTTGGGGGGGTTGGGCAGATTTCCCCAAGGGCTCTATGGATTAACAATTAAATCTACATGTATATGGAATCACAAGGGTGTCCCAAGGGTGTCTACTCTGGGTGTAATTTTAGGGCGTCAAAATGACGCCTTGATGCCTTCCTAGCTAATAGCCGAGTCACAACTTTAGGATGTTGCACAGTTGTAATGTACAAAAATGTTGTGTTTCATCCAGTCCCCTTTTATGTCTGGTAGAAACTGTTGATAACAATTTTTTTACCTGTGTCTTTTCAGAGATGGCAGACAACTCTTTGACTACTTGGCAAGAAACCATGGGGTAAGTAGCAGGGCAGATATGTTCTTACAGGATGTCTTTAAAATTTTTAATGATTTATGAGTCAATTACCAATGTGTATCAGTCTCCGGTACCAGAGTGTTTGGATTTTGACCAGTATTGTTATATGTACATGTATTCGCCAAATAGCAGTTACTCAAGCAACTGCATATGATTTTGGAAACTCCATCTTTCCAAAATCATATCCAGTTGCTAAAGTAACTGCTGTTTGCCATATCTTATTTCCTGGATGTCTAACCTTCATCCTATTAGATAAGATCGTGTGGTTGATTTAGAATATTGTCTTTTCCTTCCCCAGTTTGAATCCAAGATGGTGGACACCCTGTATGACTACGCCAAGTTCCAGTACGAGTGTGGTAACTACTCCGGAGCTGCTGAGTACCTGTACTTCCACAGGGTGCTGGTGAGTACAATTAACAGTCTTCTTGTTAAAGTCTACAGCTTGTCACTGGCAACAAAGCAGAAGGTGCTCCAGTCATTGTAACATGTCTTTTGAGAACCATGTGTTCTTGTTGCACTGTTTGACTACCCAACAGTCGGAGCATAGCACGGCTGTCTCCAGCTTTTATTTTTTTTCCGTTCCACTCTTTGTTTGGGAGCCCATGTTATTAATTTCTGTTGTTGAATCTGTAATTTTAAGATCACGAAAATGCATTTCCATTGATTTCATGTTATGATTGAAATTCAGATTTTGGGGCGGACAGGGTGGATTTTTTTTTCTGTCCCAACATGTAATTGCAAAGTTCCTTCCTGGGATGAAGGCACAGGTCCTGGAGATAATGCTAGGCCTGGGGCATGGGACCTTGGAGCCATAGAAACCTTGGGCCATTGGACCAACTTTGGGTTTGTGTAAATGATGACATGTTTTCCTTCAGGTCCCCAGTGATGACAAGAACGCCATGAACTCCCTGTGGGGGAAACTGGCCTCGGAGATCCTGATGCAGAACTGGGACCCTGCCATGGAAGACCTCAACAGGCTCAAGGATGTCATCGATGGCAGCGTATGATACTTTGCATTTGTCTTTTTCTTTATATTCGTCTTGTATCTTGTTCCTCACAATCTTACCACCTTCCTGGGTTCAAATCCCCTGACATGCCCTGTTGACGTTGTACCCTTGAGCTTTTGTTAGGAACGTCCCTTGGATAGGATGTTGAATGGAGGTGCCCTGTTAAGGAGAGCTACACCTTAAGCACGTAAAAGAACCCACCACACATATCAAAAAGTGTCGGGGTCTTTTTCAGTATGAGTGGATAAAATGAATCTGTCCAGACATGCAGCTTGTACTGCCATAAAGCAGCTTACCGGGTATGTAATACAATGTATAAACAAACAAATTTCCTAATAATTCTCTCCTATTCCCTCTCTAAATCTATATCATCATAGATGATATAAATTGGAACTATTTCATTTTTTGTTAAAGAGATGTTTGATGTTGTTGTCCTTTCTCCTCCACAGACATTCACCAATCAGCTCCAGGTACTCCAGCAGAGGACATGGCTGATCCACTGGTCACTCTTCGTGTTCTTCAACCATCCCAAGGGCAGGGACATGATCATCGATCTGTTCCTGTACCAGCCTTCGTGAGTACAGTCACTGGCTGGATTTTGGGAATAGATAAAGATTCCACATCAACAGTATGGTCGAAAATGGGAGCGCTCTAGTGTATGAAAATGTAACAAGAAAGCAAGATAGCAAAGTCAACTGCATCATTCTCAATTTTTGTGTGGAAAGATGCATTAATAGTACATACATGAAGTATGCAAGTATAGAATCAAGGTACATGTAGTAAGGAAATCCACTTAAATATCTACTTTGTACTACTATAAGTCAGGAAAGTGTCCAAGACTTGAATGCCTTGTGTGCTTGTGACAGAGTCATTATGAATTTGAGGGAAAAAGATTTAGAACATTGAGACTCTGAATAAATTGAATTTTTCTTGCCTTGACCAGCCATTGCCTCGATTTTTTATTGAACACAGATGAGTTTTTAGTCATCCTCAAAATTAAATGCCTGTGTTGTTTCCAGGTACCTGAATGCCATTCAGACCATGTGTCCCCACATCCTCCGTTACCTGACGACTGCTGTCATCTGCAACAAGCGCAGACGGACTGTTCTCAAGGACCTGGTAAAGGTCATACAACAGGTAGGTATACACCTGGACATACATTACTTGGCATGTACCAGGATGTTTGAAACCTCAGAACCTTGACTAACTGTTTTGACCTCTCAGACAGTACATAAGCATAAGTACATGATCAGACATCGTTAACTGGTGCTCAAGGAAAATTTATAGGCTTTGTGTGTTCAGTAGACTCCAAGTGAATGTTGCTTTTTTGTAATAGAAGTGGTCAATTCTCAAATGTACAGGAAAACACCCTAACTCTGTCTTGCCTATGTTACAAAGGATCTTTGAACCAGAGGGATATTCATCAGGAAGGATATTACAAAAGACAAGGATATTACAGTTGAAGTAATTTTACATGTATGATGTATATGTATTGAGAGACAAAAGGAGGATGCTACAGCTATAACTTTTTTCTCTTCTCAGGAATCCTACACATACCAAGACCCCATCACAGAGTTCCTGGAATGTCTGTATGTCAACTTTGACTTTGACGGAGCCCAGAAGAAGCTGAGGGAGTGTGAAACAGTAAGGACATTGATTTTCACTTTTTCTTCCCTCCTTTACAAGTTATAATGTCTAAAATTGGCAGTAGTTCTAGAACTACACCATTACTCTGCTGAAGAAGAGTACATTAAAACTTCATGAATGCTAACTTTTTAAAATCTAGAATGTCTGAAGAAAATGTAGCAAATGATAACAAAATATGATTTTTAAATATCTAGCTACACTGGTGCTTGGGAACACAAGCTAACAACAATATTCCTCATCTCTCTGCAGGTCCTAGTGAATGATTTCTTCCTGGTGGCCTGTCTGGAGGAGTTTATAGAGAACGCACGACTTTTCATCTTCGAAACCTTCTGCCGTATACACCAGTGCATCAGTATCAGGTAATATAGGTATCATTATGTGATTTTCCGATTTAAAAAACAATCTGTAAAAGTTTTGGATGTGAAAGAAGGCAGTGTACTAATGTCTGTGCTTTGAGGTCCTGCAGTTTGTTCTATTCATGCTAGGTGTCTCTTCTTGACTGTACTTTGAAGCCCTGCAGTTTGTGCTATTCATGCTAGGTGTCTCTTCTTGACCATTGCCCTTCTGTCCTGCAGCATGCTTGCTGAGAAGCTGAACATGACACCAGACGAAGCTGAGCGCTGGATTGTCAACCTGATCCGTAACGCCCGTCTGGACGCCAAAATAGACTCCAAACTGGTAACCCCCCTTCCTCTTCATGTAACTCTTCTGAGAGGTCATGTTTGTGTCTTGCTAGCTAGCTGGTTTGTTTGTTTGGTTGTTTGTTTGTTTATGAACAAATTTAATTATTTTTTATGGGTTGTATTTATTTTCAATGTATGAAGATGGGTAGCGACTCTGATGAATAATGCAAATTTGCAACAAATGCTTCTCTTGATTTTACACTACTGTAGGCCCAAGACATGATTGTTTTTGAAGCAACTATCACATACAAGTCTCAGATTTATCAGAACTTGAGCTGAAAGTTTTTCTTGATTTCCCCTTCAGGGCCATGTAGTGATGGGCACGCAGGCAGTCTCCCCATACCAACAGGTGATCGAGAAGACCAAGGGCCTGGCCTTCCGCAGTCAGATGTTGCTACACAACCTGGACAAGAGGAAGGGCAAGGAGGACCAAGACAGCGTCAGTCCCTTCTTCTGAACTACTTGTACTGTGGCACGGCAGTCATACATGTAGGCTGGTGTGGGCTTGTGTGCTGACATATCCTGTGATTCCAAGTGTTGGCAAGACATGCTGAACGCAACCCAAAACTTTCTATAAAATTCTGGGAAAATTAAACCTTTAGGAAGCTTTCTTACCAAACAAAATTTATTCCAGTTTTATTCTGACACTCCAAATGTACAGATGATGGTACAAAATGTAAAAGTGAAACTCTCTCTAGGATTCTTCACAACCCTCACTAGTAAGAGGCAATCATTTACCAAATTTGCATTGGTCTCAGCACAATGTAGTAGTGAGAATGTTAATGTTTCAGCATTGTCTTACCTGCACAAATAGTCTATTAATCATATAATCTTCCATTCTGTTAACAAGCAAATACAAATGGCTGATTTTCTGTCACCTAGATATGATGATCTCTCCAATCAAGAATCAAATAATAACTTCAAATCTGCCTCTTTGTATTTTTGTGTGCATGTGATGATTGACCGAAAAATCGTACTGTAAGTACATGTATGAACATCTTTATATACACTATCTATAGCACTGATGAGCCAATCTATAGTTTTCTACAGTTTACTTTTACATAAATATGTGTGTGCATAATTGTGTGTGTATGTGTATACAGTACATTTGTTTGTATGCAATTATTATTGCAGTACTGAATATGAGAGAAGGTTGAAAGGGGTGTCAGGGCTCGAAGTTAACTATGTCCCCATGTCCCGGGGCCACCAAAATTTGACCCGGGACAACTCAAAAATCAATTTGGGACACCTTTGGGACAATCAGGGCTCCTGAGTGCAACTGATATGGTTGCACACAAGTCTGGAATTCTCCCTTGAGAAACTACTAGAGGCTGTGGCACATGTCACTTTTGTCAGCTTTCCTGACAGGGGGTCAGCAGAGGGATGGTCACACCTCATTAACTTGATTAAGGTTGCCCTGCAAGACTTGGTTTGGCCACAACCCACAACCACAACCCAATCTCTCATTGTGTCTGAAAGTTGTTCAGGTAAAGACAACAGTTTCCAAAGATGGAAAAAAAGGGAAATTTATATTGATTTTGGTAGTATTGATGCACATTATAATTGGTGCCATATTAATCAGATTGGAGGCTAACAGCAATGTGACGGTGAACAAGGAGGCTTTTATGAAGAAAATGGCAGAATGGAAATCAAACATTTTTTAGGATTTGTTCTACCTCCCCAAGAACCACCACATCAATGAAGCCTTAAACTCTGCAGAATTATGATTTTTTCTTTCTTTTATAACCTATCAAACTGCATTATTTCAGGTTGTTAACATTATTTCAGGTTGCTAACTTTGTTAAAACTTGTGTTTACTACTGACTGCATATAATTTTGCATGTATTATATTTTTCAAATTTTATGCAATATGTTTGCTATTCTAACATATGCCATGGCTTGGGTTCAGGTCCAGACTTGAGTATAGGTCCGAACCTGAACATGAACCTCTGGAACTTAATCCAGACCCCCCATTAAGTTCACATCTTTGGTCCTGGTTGGGACACTTCGGGACACTTTCGTGACAGTTGAAATCCACTTTTGGGACAATGTTGGGACAGTAGGGGAAAAAGTTAATTTCGAGGCCTGGGTGTAAATGAATGTTGTTTTGTGTGGGCTTAAATTAACAAGTCTAGATTCAAGAAACTAACAACTAGCCGTGAGAGAGTGAAAGTACCGTAGACTGTGATCTCCAGGTCTCAAGGTTCCCAGTACATCTACCTAAAGACAGTATTAAGCTAGCACCGTAAGAGAGTGAAAGTAGATTGTGATATCAAGGATCCCAGTAAGTCGACTGAAGGACAATATTTTAAAAGTATTTGTTTTTTTCATGTATATTATTGGATGTAGGGATGGATAAATGAATGTAAGGTGACTGTGGGACCAAGGAATAAAGTTGATAGGGTCCAAGGTCTAGAAACTGTGTGTCTTCAACAGAAGATGTGCGCACTACCTGTTAGACCTGCCCCCCAAGGATAACGGACATCTATAGTGATTGGTGATGACAAGTGTAAGAGAGGTCCCTGGTAGGCTTGCCAATCCCTGACACATCTAGAAGGTGTCTGGGCAGTTCTGTTGGCTTTCGGATGCAAACAGAAGTACAGTAAAAAGGAGAAATGTTGGTGATAGCGTCATTTTCGCAGTGAACTCTTCGATGTGAACTTAAAACCATTTTACAGTTAAACCTTGCATGGCAGTTTTAAACACGAACTTAAAACCGCCACAAACACTTCATTTCATCCTTACCGCAAAATTAAATCCCTGAGAATATTTATCCTTTTGCAGCACTCAAAATCAGTGAGTGAGTGAGTTAAGGGTATGGAAAGTGGTCAGAAGACTTGATCAGGTCTGATAATGATGCACCATGTACTTACATTTGTAGGGGATCAATGATATTAGCCTACACTACAGATTTCCATTAGCTCAATCAAGCTGTGCTGTTGCATATGCATGGGGCCTTTTGTCATCAATTGACCCATATAAAAACATTCTTGGTACATAGATATAAAAATGTATGCAAACTCCAGGAATGCAAGACAATGATAGCATTCAGACATATTCATGCCCAATTTACCCACGCATTTAGGGTCTACTTGAAGTCAACTCAGCAGCTCCAAATTGGCTCAGAAAACACGTTTATCAGGCCATAGATGTACAAGTATTTTTATTACAATTGTAGATTGAAATCTGCTATAGTGCCTGAAGGGTGGGAAGATAGAGAGATGCAAGTAGGTGTGACGTGTGAACTGGTGTAGGAATGCAACACCTGTTGGATCAAACTTAACTTAGTAGAACAACCAGACTAAAAATACATCCAGCAGCCTGGATTCATTACCTAACCTACATTTTACAAGTCATCTTAATATATGGAAATTTACACCCAGGGCTCAAGATACCCAAAATTGTGCACCCAAAATTGGAGCTGTGCACCTAATTTTGACTGGGGGTGTACCAGTGCACCTAGACATTTTTGTAGAATGTAGGGTAAAGGTACTTTTGGAAACTGATATCGACTATTATGTCATGCCTGGGCCTGATACGGGTGTTCCGGACCGTGTGATAACTATCCGGATCACATAGGGTTCGGAAGTGTTATCACACAGGCTTCCATAGAATATTTCGAACGCATTTCGAGCGCGCCGGTTGCACGGCCATCGGAAATTCGAATACCGGATTCTGGGATTGGAATCAATGTTGCTACAGTTTCTTGTTCGAGGACACAAAACTCCCACAACTTCTGGCGCATTCCGCATTGAAATGTGTGTTTTCTCGGGTGGGCATGACCAAGGTATGACATAAATAAAATACAACACGTTGTATTCCGCATCACCCTCGGTCCCAGCCCTCCCGCGGGTCGGATCGCCCTCCGGCCTACGGCCGTCGGGCGATCCGACCCGCGGTCGGGCTGGTACCTTGGGTGATACGGAATACCCCGTGTTGTATTCTATATTTACTATTAGAAAATGCAATTTAACCTTGTTGCACTTTGTTTGATGTATTACTTGTTTCAAATTTTGAAGTTAGCCATGGAATTATTTACAGATTGAAGTTTGTAGTAGGGTTTGTAAATGCGCTTTGCTGACATTCTACTTAATCTTATGTTGTGCACCCAAAAATCTTTCTTTGCACCTAGATTTTGATAAGATGCACCATTGCACCTATTCCTACGTAAAAGTGAATTTCGAGCCATGTTTGCCTGAAGGATAGGAAGATAGAAGAAGAGACAACTGAGTTAAACTGACGTGTCGACTAGTGTAGGAATGTAGCATCTGTTGGATCAAACAGTCTAACAGAACACAGGGACTAAAATACATCTTGAACCGATAGCAATTGAGATAAGGTTTATATTTGGCCTACATAGACCATTAAAATGCCAATTTTGTCATGGTGGTTATTAAGAGTATAATCATTTGCAAGGCATTTTTCACCCCTAGAGCTGGAACCAGTCAATACTGATACAACATTATTTGGAACTGTTGAGTTGAATGGAGAACATTGGTATGAATCATGATAAAAACATGCTATATTGGAAAAAAAACTGTACATCGGGTAACTTCATGTAGTAAGCATTTAATGAAGACTTGTAGAATGTACAATATGGGCTTAAGGTGATGACTTCAGGGTTGCTGTCAGTTGTGTCTTCATGCATACCATTTTTACATGTTGTACATGTACGTACATGTGTAATATGGTAACCACAACTTGGACCAGTGACATTCTTTTTGGTCTGTTCCAGAAAAAAAATTGTTGATTGTCTGAAATGGTACTAGGTCTGGACATGTATCACAAGTGTTCATTTGAAAGTTAATCTGTGTTGGTAGAAGTCATTCTGTATTAAAGTTAAACCACAATATCCAACACAAGAATTTGGACACAAATTTTCGACTGATCAACTCAAGTCCTTTTAACATTTCCGTGATAAGGACTGGAGTTGATTAATCAAATAAATCTTATTCTTGTGTTAGTAATTACAGTTTAACTTTCTGTGTGTTGTACAGACTTGTGTTTCATCTAACAGGTGCCACATGCCTACACAGTTCCTCACGTCACAACCACTCTGCTATGTCTTTTATCTTCGTCTCCAGGAACAGAAATAGGTCTTCATGATGTTTTTCCTGAGGCAAGATGTTCAGAAGTGTTCTGTCATGACCCAGACACCATATACATGTGTACAACTTGCAATTGGCATCTCACTATGCTTTTTAGGACGATGTACTTATTGGCAGAAACAAGTAAAAGATGGCAGAATTGCCAGCGGAAAGCTGAAGAACTGTGACAGATATTCTAGCATTGTTCCTTTTGTCAGGTATTGACACTGATACTCTTTTAAAATCTTTTGACCACCAGAAACCTAACATTGAAAATAACAATGGCAACATTTATAAGTCTGTATATTTATAGAAAACCCAGTGGTTTAAGTTTAACCTTCTCCCTGCTGCCTAACTCTGTAAACAGAAGGAAACTTGTGCCGAATGGCTACTTCAAAGTGCATATTAAGGTTAACCTTCTCCCTGCTGCCTAACCCCATGACCAATACAAATTTGGCAACAAATGGCTACCTTAGCAGGCTGAAGGTCAGGAAAAATAAACAAGAAAACATGCTGAAGTACTCCGTAAAGCCTGGATACTGAAGGGGCCATTCAAATGTATTCGTTTTCTTTCCTCAGCAATTTAAGTAACATTTCAGGGGGTACATCTTTGAAAATATTTTCAGTGATCATACACTCACTCTCCTGGGAAATTAAAAAAGTTCCACATCTTTGGAAATAATTTGTATCGGAAACCTGGAAACCAATTACAGTACAAGACATTGGACCTCCTGGAGTTGCTGAGTGCAGTGTGGAGCTGTCACTGTCAGTCTGTGGGTCTGTCCATGAGACAAGACAGGGAGGGGAGGAATGTGTTTGATGTGTCATCCTGGTGGTCAGGAGAAGATACATGTAACTCTGATGGTAGACATGTCCTCTGGACTGATGGAGTCAACAGACAGGACAAGATCCTCAGTCATCACTCTTAACAGCACTTGATGAGTGCATTAACCTTCTCCCTTCTGCCTAACTCTGTAACCAATAGGGAATTGGGTGCCAAACGGCTACTTCAGAGTGCTAAAGGTTAAATCAGCCTGCCATAAGAAAAATACAAAACTTAGTAACTTATTTGTCACCTTGGAGAAACATAAGGTCATGACTTTTTTCTTCCATCCGGGTATGTCCTGCACCAGTCTTAGCTAATCCCCAGAAAAGAGCATGTACTACTGTAGTATGCACAACGAAAGCCTTTAATGTTGTTCACGTATTGAAGGTTAATATCTCGTACATACTCTGGTTTATGGTAGTTGTATCCAAAGATATATTTTATGCAACAACAGTAACTCTGATGCAACGTTGACCGAAGATGATGAAAGAACCTGGGCTGCTATGATAGGTTTGGACAGCAGGCTACATTTGTATATGCCGCATGCGCGTTACGTTTTGGATACGTGCTCTAGGAAAACCCCATGTACGCCAGGTTGTGTCACTCTGTTCTCAACATCAGTAAAATGGCAGAGCATAATTGATTAATATTTTAACGAGAGGACTTACATGTACATGCTTGTTTAGCCTCAACAACCAAGTAATTGCCTTGTCGCTGCCTCAGGTGACCTTTAGACCTGTATGTGGTATGTCAATGACCTAGTATGTCATGGTCAAACTGGGTTCATTATCATCATCTGGCTTTGGAACCTTCTGTGTTCAGTAGTTCAAGGTTGCCTTCTATATTCTTTTGATCATCCTATAAAAGTTGTTTTTATGGGGTAAAATGTAACTGATAGCAGCCAAGTATAGCTTCTGTCTGATGCATAACAGACGTCGTAAAGGCTGCAAGAAAAACCCTCATCATTAAAAATCATGTTTTGGACAATTGATGAGACATGAGATACTGTCAGTGTCATAATGTAGACAGTAAGTGTCACATCTAGTTGAGGGTCTTCGTGCCTTTTTCCGTGAAGCGTAGTGAGCCATTTCAATTCTCTGTTTATTGTAGCTGGCCCACCCTAATTCGACGTTGAGGGTTGTCAGGAAATGATTCGTAAAGCTTAATTGGTCGCTTTAAGTCTACATCAAGTCAAGTAGCGCGTTATTTGTTATCCTGAACTCATCGTTAAATGTTATGGACACATTTTTCATATCATGAAGTCTAACATCAGTGCCAGATAGCCTAAAAATCACAACAGAACTTGTCCAGTTGTGTCGGTGTTCACATACTTAGTTTTTGCCAGTGGCCCATGAACACAAAGGAATAATCAAATAAATTTGTCCCCAAAGATTCACCCAAGAACAACTTAATTTACCATTAAACAGTGTCGGCCTTCGTGAATTTACCGTTAAGCGTTGCCTTGCGTGATAAATTTACCCTGAAGCGTTACCAGGGTCCCCCCATACAGACCCTCCTAGTACATGTAGGATGTGAGAGAGCCACCATTCCCTCATTTCACACCTGTCTGACATGAGACCCTCACATGGCCTGTGGGAATGGCCACACATTTGTAACAAATTACACCAAACACCCATGTTGGAATGGATGGATACATTATCAAACTTCCCATTGCCTTGCCCTGGGCAACAAACCTGCTTCCAACTTCTGACTTTCATTAGAACCAATTCCGCCATATTAACCAGCCTTTTAGGTTTGTCACGTCATGATAAGGCAGGGCTTGCTCTTCTCCTGGGTGTCCTTTTGAAGGAGTGGTTGAGACACAAGTAGCAATTTCACCACTGCCAAGGTCACTCATCATTAAAGGTTAATGACCTTTTGATGACAAGGGATGTGGAACAAGACAAAACTTGATCTATAAAACCAAGCTGTGCTCCTTCACATCCATGATTTTTGGCCAGGAGTAAGAATGTAAGATTACATTAGGCATGAGCACGTAATTTTTTGTTGAAGTCTAGAAGTTGGGATGAGTTGTGCCTATTCTCCCATGCCTGTCCTTCTTTTATCTCTTTTTTCCCATCCTTTCTTACTGTTGTTGTACACATACATTTTTCAATTGATTATGATAAAAAAGAATTACATACATCAGCAACATTTAGCTCATGATCACCTCTCAATGATAATCTTTTTGCCTCTCTCAGCAGTAACCCTTGTACATGTAAACATACATGTGTAACTATGTCATCACCAGTTATTGCTGAGTCACTACACGCACTTGTAAGGTCCACCGTTTGGACCTTGGTGTGACACTGGCATGACTGACTTATATATGGCTTCCGTCGGTCATTATTGACCATGATAAAACCCTAATTAACATCAGCCCTACAGCATTGGCTATATCAAGGAGGTTATATACATCGGATATCAAAGGCATGGCTAAAGAAAAACGGATCCGCAGAAAAGAACTTTGCAACAGTCAGCTTACAGATGTGACCTATGTGGCCTATGTGGCAGAGACTGTCATTCTCAAATATGACTGTTAAGCCGATGCTGTAGGACTGATGTGTATTAGGATTTTACCATGGTCAATACTGACCAACGGAGGCCATATAGATAGAGACTGACAACCTTGTAGGATTCTCATCCATTTGTGACCCATAAGTGATGTGGTATACGCCTGAGGGTTCGTCTGCCTTCTACTCTGAAGTTTCCTAATGGATGAAATCACCCAGGAGGGACAACTTGTACTTGCACCAAGACAGTAACCAAGTCCGTATGGTGAACATCTTAAAGGAGCCAAAACAAACTTTCCTGGTTAAATCTACTTTAAGGAACTTGCAGGGAATTGTATCTTTTGTAAACATTTTGGCAGAAAGTTCAGGTAAAGTTGAGGCCTATTGGTGACCTAGCTAGCCTCATCAATGATGATAGCTGTTTGATAGCATGCATGGACATTGGAAACATGATTGCACACATTTCTTTAAATGGGAGAAATGATCAAATCAATCTCTATTTGTTCAGTCAGACTTCAGCCCATGTTTCTACAAGTTGAGCTCCCATGACATTTGACCTTCATTTAGAGGTCACCTTGAATGCTCCAATTGGGATAAAGTTGATTTTCTTATTACATCCTATCTGTCACATGCAGATAATTGCTGATGATATTGAACTACTGTAGCTGTGGTAAGATTCTCCAATGATAGATCCAACCTTTCTAGTGGAAGAAGCAGAGATCAACCCTTTTACGAAGCAGAGAAACAAATCTGCAGTCAGCCTCAGGTGTATGGTGAGAAAAATCACTTCACTGCAGCAACCTGAGACAGACTAAGTTGGAACAGTTGTCTCTAAGCCAGGCAATTTGATGTAATTGTAGCAAGAATGCCAAGGTGATTGTATGATTCCCGAGGGGTCGGTAACTCTAACTTTCTGGCCATGTTGTTCCTTCTTGAAACAAATGTATGTCAGTGCTTGTAGCGATGGTAGGTTATTCTTGGGTCTGCTAAGGTTCCATATTATGAGGCCTCAAAGTGTATATATACTGAGTGGCAATTCAACTGTGATAACAAGTAGTAGTAGTAGGAGTGAGGAACTAGTTTTTCATTTCACTCTGTTGCATCCTTTTTTCTCAAATCCCTTGTTAATTTTGTTTCAAATTGATACAAGTTATCGAAGTACCCAGCGGAAACTTACTATCAATATCCAAGAACAAAGTAATTTGTCATTTCTGATTGAGACAAGAGTTCAGTCATGAACAAAACATGCCTTACACATCATGTAAGGTTTCCAAGAACCCTACCCTAAATTGTGGTCAGACTGTATGCATGTATGTGAGCCAGGGCCTGCGAGACTGCCTCCAAGTCCTGTTGAACTCTGCCTTCATGTGTCGTAGACAGATGACGGAGGGCCCTCCCCGCATACCAGCCCCGCAGGCACCCTGCGCGATGGACCGCTTGTGCAATTCGTTTTGACACATATTATTGACAACAGTCTGGCCAATTAGAAGGTAAGGTTTGTATGCCTAAAGAGCTACGGTACTTAAAATGCCTTTGAAGTATGAACAACAGAAGTATTTTAGTGTATGAAAGAAGTTGAAAAAGAAGTAGAAAGTGCTATTTCCTTTCATTGATATGCTCCACCTACCAGGTACCTTATAACAACTTCTTGTGCACAAGAAGCAAATGAACTCAAAACACTATCCTGAAATTGTTCACCTTTGCTATGACAGGAGAGGAGCTGACAAGATAATCCCTTTTCTCCGTCACCGTTAGCAACAGAGAGAGGAGCCCTTGAGAAGTCAGCCAAGATGGCTGGGTGTTCTGGTCAGGTTTCTTAAAGGAATTTTCCCATGCTGAGCTGAGGAGAGCCTCTAAGTCCCACTCTGCAGGAGGAAGGCTTATTTGTGCTAACTGCTAGAGGCTGTGGTAGGGGTTGGCGGGAATGATATTGCTCAAGTAGGCTGGAAATTAACTTCTGTGGGAGTACCTTTTATGGTGAGGTGCAAACTGCGTAAGCTAGTGAATTAGTTTGACTCAATTTAGTTTGGCTAAAGGTCTTGATGAGTCTCCATGCTTGAGCCATACGTTGTAGGTGAACTCAATAATGCAATTTCCTACCTTGGGTCCACGACCAGTACAGCTACATTGTAGATCCTGTGAAATTCAGTTGTGTGCAGCAATGTGTAAGTATGGTTCTCATGAAAACTGTACGCCAGACAGTTTACATGTACTCACCCATAAACAAAACCCTGTCACTTGCGTGCGTATCTGAGGCCTTGGAACTCCCAACAGCTTGAGGCTAGGATTTGAGCCTTGTGGTCCTAATTCCCAGGCATATGACAACTTCGATAGAAATCCAGGCTAGAAATAGGCATGGAGAGGAAACGAGTGTTCGATATTGCCAGCACTGACAGCAATTATGTAACAATTTTTCTTCACTTGAAGTCCTTACATGTACATTCTGTATATTGAAACCTAATAACAATATGATACACTAATATCTATATATAGGTTTTGATGAAGAGTAGAGAGGGGGTGGAGCGAAATTAAGACAGGGCGCCACTGAAGAATTTAATGAACTGGTTGGGAAATTAAAGGGCGGGGGACATGGAAAAATTGGAAAAATTTACTTGAAATTATAAAGTTTGATGCTGCATCTCTTTGTAATTTATACTGTATTGTGGAATGCAAACTGTAATGGATAAGTCACAGAATAGATGTTACAAAGAAACATCCAAATTGAATATTTGCAGATTAAGTATAAAAAACCAAGCATTTATCTACAGGTATTTTAGATACAGATAAACTTCCCCTTCTGCAGACTGGAATGGATTGATCCAACCTATAGAACCCCTGCTGGTTAGGCTGGTTAGCAGGTTAGGGGCAAACCATTTAAGGAAGTAGCAGGGGTTTAGCTAATCTTAGAAATACACATATTTTTGTAGTATTTTTAGCTCAACATCGTTTACTAGGCAGTTCAGCTACTGTGAAGGAATATGAATCAAGAAGCAAAATGGAAAAATGCAGTAAACAAAATTGCATTGTACAGTGTCTAATAAACATATACTCAGTACATTGACTATTGACACTTCCCCATCAAACCCATATGTGAGCTAACAGTGCATTTAGGCACCTGTAAAGTCTACAGACTGAGGCTCTGAGTACTTCTCTCACCATTATCAGCAGCACATTTGGAGTTGTATGACAGTCTGTGTTTGATATCATTGGGATGTTGCCACAGTTGTTGATCCATGGCTTGTCCCAGAGTACTGGACCAGTATGGGGCGTAGTGTGAGCCAGACATTCTAACTGTGAGCTGTCCAGATGCTGGAGTGGGGACTAGTCAACAGTCGGATGTGTCGCAGGCCCAGGGATAGCATACTTGGAGAGACCAGGGCATACTAACAGGAACGGCACCCTTGCCGAGAGCAAGTGCAGTGGCAGACTCTCATTTTTCTAGTTTGACAATTCACATCGGAGGTTGATCTAACAGGATTTTTGACGGGAAAGTTTGGCAGGTTGTGCGGCTTTGGATTTACTTCTTGTGGAGGATAAGTGCTTCACGGTTTTATAAGAACCGACATGTTGTGGCACAAGCAGGAAGCCGAGTCGTAGGAAATGCCCTGTTTGGGGTGGAAGCTGAGACCTTGGGATGGGAATGTACGTGTGTACGCTGTGATGGTGTGGCTGGTACTGCGATCAGTGTGCGTGGGGACATCGTTGAGCGTCCTGAAGTTTGAACCGTCGTCTGCAGCGACAGGTAGGTGTGGTTCGTTCCTGTTCATTACTGACTGTTTTGTCTTGTTTGTTTGTATTTCTGCAGGTACCACACTGGGGAGCCCAGGATGTTGGTTTTTAGAAACAAATTACGAGACATCGAGGGAGTCAGTATTCATTTTGGCAATTTCTTTCAAAATTTTAAGATTTTTTTTCGTAAGAAATATTTCAAAACATACATGTAGGAAGCCCAAACTTTAACGGATCATAATGATGGAAATATGGAATAATTCACCACCAATAAGTTCAAAGTTGTGGAAAATGCATTTCTATTTCCTTATCTCCTTTTCCCAGAACATAAAAATTTATTGTAAGTTATTGTTATAGCAGATCCAATGGTATAGATTTTGGCCCTTATTAAGAAACAGAAAGCTTCCTATCAAAATTTGGTAATTTGTCCCAGATGCAGTTTTTTTCTGCAATATAGATTGGACTGTCAAAGGCTGACTAGGAAAGATCCAGTCTCCTTATATAACTTCTATATATAACATTTACTGTGTACTAGTATGGCCTTCACACACATTATAAATGATATCCTAGCTAAACACAACAGCTTTATTGATGTCAATAAACTTGGGTATTTTGAATTTTCATATGTCCTACTGTTATAATATACTGACCAGGGTTGTAATCAAAAGTGCACTGATACTTGACTTATTGTCATCCTAATCTTAATTTTATAAGCACATATATGTTGCCATGTATTTTGAAGTACAATGTGATATTTTGTTCAGCAACATGTTGAACAATCTCAGTCTGAAACCTGACCTTGCATGTAGAAACTCTGAGCAACACTTGAAGATGTTGGAATGACAAGGTGTGCCCTAACTCCTAAGTCTCTTGACTACAACCTGTATTTATCTCAGATACTCGACTAAAGTAACGTTACATGTAAGTCTTTCCTTAATTGTCAGACTGATGAAGGCTATCCTGAGTAACTCCACTAAACAGCACGTTTCTCCATTGACAATGGCTGCACACATCCTTGGGGGAAGGAGGAGACATGCAGAAGATGTAGTTCTCACTGAACACTCTTTGTTGAGCTCGCTTGGATCCATGCTATGACTTAGCCTCTGCAATCTTACTAGAATTTATCACAACAACCAACCAAAGATTGCAGTGTAGCAGAGATACAGACTGCAGAGGTTATCTCAACATTTCTTAATGTTCATTGTCTGACCTTGACACACACACGTGCACAGGTGGCCGATGCCATTCTCCCAATGAACATTTACATTTTTCTCCATTCAACAAGGTTCCTCTCTGGTCTCAATAAACGATAGACATTAGCCGAAATAAAGTAAAAGAAAAAACGTACATTCTAGCCTGATCCTGACTTTATCCTTCTGCCCCAGTGCAGATAACACTGTCTACTAGAGTTTCTCACACGGCACTGGGGTCAGGGAAACTCTAACCTAATTGTTTACATACGAACCGATCGTTCTAATCAGGTGTAGGTGCGAATAGAATGGAGATAAAGCTCAGTAATAAGGCCATATGGAGCCAGGACGGACTAGTTAGGACACATCAGTTCTGCGTTAAATCTTTGTGTTTCTCTCGCTGAAAATAGCTAGCCGCGATCAAATGAGGACGACTCTTGCTCTGCAGGGTGCGTTAAGACTTTGCAATGTCTCACATGGACGGAGCCTGCTTCAAAATGGTGTAGACACTGCAGACATCTTTTTGCATCTGCCCAAAAGGTTGTGTTTTCGGTTGCGTGTGTCTGTTTGGTTGTGGACGGTATAACTCGAGAAGTCGTGGATGGATCTTGATGATATTTGGTATGTTGGTATGGTTCAAAGTAAACTGGTAAGAAACTATCAGATTTTAAGCCCCCTAGCGGCTTTCTATGGTACTGCAGCTGAACCTCCACGTTTGCTATCTTTTCTTCATGATACCAGAAAGACGTAGTTGAAGTTGTCAAATGGAATGTTATGTCAAACTTTAAGTTCTCTATCGGCTTGGACGAATCAAGTAGAGTACTTTTGATGAATGGATAGCGCAGTGTCGGATGTTGAAATCTAGAGAAGTCGGTAAAAAAAGGGCAACCTGGTAGCTTTGACGTGTTTGGTTGTATGGGGCCAGATGATTAATCTGTCATGATACAGCTTTCAACTCCGACGAACATGAAAACGATACAGATGTCTTTACACACACTGATACGAAATGTCGGTACATACCCTAATGACATGTGTCTAAATCCCATGTTAGGTTTGTTAAACATGACATCTGCAGACACTTATGTTGTCAATTCTAGGCTGTGACAATAATTGATGAAATTGTGTATTCATGTCGCACCATCCCGTTCCATTTGAGACTCTATCCTGTTGTACATGTACACGAAACTTTGCAATCTTTCCCTTGCCGATACCCTTCTACTTTGTATTGAATCACATAAAACTACTGATTTTCGTTTCAAGATTGATGTGACCTAGAAGCACAACGACGCCAAACTTACACAAGGAATCGCAACTAATTTTCACCGACCTGTGGCTCTCTTAGTGTTTTGATACTTGTAAAAAGGACGACAGCGAAGCTTGTGGCCCTTTTTTACGTCCTACCTACATGTAGTCAACGAAAACAATTCCTGAATCAAGTAGATTCTCAGTTCTACCATCACCACCACGGAACTAAAACCTGAATGACCTGACCTAGTCCCTGCATGCAGTACTGGCACGTCGGTAAACTCCGTAAACAGACGGAAAAGAAAGCGGTGTTGTTATATAGTAAAGTGAGTGATGTTTAAAAAATTCGATTGTAAACCAGTTTTTAGTGTGAAACTTTGTTCTGAATGGTGGGATGTGGCGGAACGGCAGGGTGTTTGGCCCAGAACCTAGAGGTCCTGGGTTCGAATCCTGTCATGTCACCGATCTTGTGCCCTTGGGAGAGGCATTTTACACGACTTTCCTCACTCCATCCATTTGTAAAAATGGGTACAGGACTTCGGTTGGGGAGGTAAAAGACGACGTAGGGAGATGGTTGGGATCCACCTTCCAATACGGTACCGTGGCCTTGACACAGTGGATAACAATCTCAAAAAGGCTATGGAGCTACCATTACCTTTATAGTATGATTGTTATTCTCATGATTTCGATTGTAAACCAGTTCTTGGTGTGAAACTTTTCGGTCAGTCAACATACATGTATAAAGATTGTTTTTGTGTTGCACCAGTCCACTACATGCCTACAGCTACCGAGGCGGAGTAAACAGGTGATGGGTCCCAGCAGGGATGATGAAGATACCGTTAGATAAAGTCCAAGACCAGACAACCCGCGCTAATTCTCGCCGATCTCGTTACGGCGGGACTAACGGCGTTAGCGGAATCTCAGGAAGTTTTTGATGTGCGCAAGGAAGATTGCCGATAACCAGGACAAGATGTCTGGATGGAAAGGCAATTTGTTGCCCTATAACACAATCCTCTGATGTTTTACAGAAACGAGGTTATGCAAATCACTGTCAATATTTGATTAGTTCTATACAGCTGAGTTTTTGATGATACATTTTTCTCATTATTAAATGTGAAGAACCTCCTGTCTTCTTGGACAATGTTGGCAGTTATTCAAAAATTGATTAGCTATAGGCTTTGAATGGCTGTAGCACAAACTACTAGTATGTGGATTGCTCATTCCTTGACAAAGACTGGAGTTGGTCTGTCGAAAATTTGGGCAAGTCAAATTTCTTGTATTGGAAGTCGCAGTTTAACTTTCATACAGACAGAGTACATAGCACAAACTTAGCCCCCGTTGCAGACTCTTAGCTGTTTCGGTTTCAAGTTACCGTTTTCGTATGACATTTTTAGTATTATTGCTGGCCGAGAAGGACCCGGCAATAAGAAAACAAATGTAATAAGAAAACGGTAACTTGAAAAAGAAAAAAAAAGCCGAAAGGAGTCTGCAACGGGGGCTGGGACAAACTGGTGAAAAGTATGAATATTGTGACCTTTATTATAAACCAAAAAAGAACGAACTGCTGTTCACCTTCCCTCGGGCTGTGTTTTACATAAACCGGATTTAGGTTTGCCCTCCATTACCCGGACAGCAGGGTCCGCGGAGGGGTAGCCGCTCCTCAAGGTCAGAGGCGTTCTTGAAGGTCACCGCAAACATCTTTGATGTCCGTCGTTGTTTGAGGACGTCCTACTGTGTGTACGATTCTGGTATCCAACAAGAGGGACGTAACTCCCTCCGCGGCATAACTCACACGGCCGCGAAACGCCCTTCCGGCATCAGACAACCTTCATGACCTTTAAAAAAATCACGTATTAGCTAGACACCCCCCCCCCCATGCACACCACCCCTTCTATATACTAGTAGATAGGAATGAGGGCGTTTTTAAATCTTCGCTATCCTCTGGCAGAAGATAGAAGAAGTGACGTGTTTCCACTCGTGGTACAATGTACTTGTCGCAGTTTCTATCCCTCTAAGTTCTCTTTCTATATTGTGATGACCATGGAATCGTAAGGCAGCATGTATAAGTCAGGTGATCAGTAGGCTATCTTCTTATGAATGACTTTGTCGTATTTTCCATAGTTGTTTGTAGGAAGGCCGTGTTGTTCTATGGACGACGTGACGAAAAGATGAAAACTTCCAACTGGAAGCATTTTACTCCTGTGGGTAGAGCTGATGTTTGCGTTCTCAAAGTCATTTTTAAGTTCATTTTCAATTTTTGGCTAGGTGGTCAACAATACCAATTGAATTTAGGTTGCGAAATATTGCTAAAAATGCTCTCACTCAACCTGTCAATTGACAAGATGTGCTTCTCCAATCTGTCACTTACCTTTAGTGGTCGGTAGGTGGCGCAGTGGTTCCTTTAGAGCGTTTTGGACAATGCGGAACGTTTACTCCTTGGACCTGTATTATACATGTCAGCTAGGGGAGTCAGACGCTACAGAGCCCAACACTCTAATCGGAAACAGTGGCCTAGGGATATGTATCAGTGCATACTCGTTGATCATCAGTTCATAACACATTGCGTACTTACAGATTCCAAGAAGGGCATACACATGTACACATTTACGTTGTGTATTACGCCATATGGCCCTTTACCAGTTGCAGTACACGATGCAAATTTACAGGTACGCACACACCAAAACGACATCTTGCAGAGCGGGACTATGTCGTCCAGTTTGTGTCGTCGCTTCTAGCTCCCATCATCGGCTGAATCTATCAAATCTGTTCCTACGCAGCTTGTCCTTTCATATTTTAAGAACATACCAGTATAGCACTAGTTGCAGCCTTCTGCGCTAAATGCAGATTGACTCTTTACTAGTTGTGCGATACGGATGCTCAGACGAGCCTCCGTTGCGAGCCCTTGTCCGACATTTTTTTCCCCCAGCAAGTACGGGCAGTTTTCTGATAGTACCGGGCGGGTTTCTTACGGCTGTTGAGATCTAATCGCTGTCTACACGTGGACTGCAACGGAGGCTATCTCCGAACAACCAACACGACCTAAAAGAGCGAGACTATGTCTTCTAGATCTGTGTCATCGGATTTGCCATCATCACTGCGGTCACTCCTGCAGTTTATTTTCATGCCCGCCGGGGGGCGTCCCAGTCTGCTGATGATAATAGCGCTTTCTCACCCTGCCGACAGAAAGGTTGATCCAGAACTAAAACAGGTCATTAGAGGGTATACGTAGGGTCAGTGGAAGTGCAAGTGTCTGGTTTGGGACCATTTGCCTGTTGTTGTTTGTTTTTTTATCTCAGAGACTGAAAATCTAATCTGTATTTCTGGAAAGGCAGATAGATATTTTACTCGATTCAATGAAATAGTAACGATACTCATTGAAATGAGGGGGTCCCTGTAATGCCAAGGTCACATTTCCAATCCGGGGCCCGGCTGGGCTGTTTGCTGAAACGAAAAATAAAACTGTATATGAAGAAATATACACAGATTATGCTCACGACTTTTTTGTGTGTGTGTTTTGCTATAACGTTCCTGAAAATTGCCCCACCGGGCGCCGGTTTGGAAAAGCGGTTTGGGTGACCACAACATAAGATGTTAACCGCAATTCCATGCATACATGTGTGGTATGATTTACGAGATTTCCGTAGAAGACGTGAGGTTTGTGTTTCGTTGGACGTCTGGGCGTTAAGCCCACCCTGTCATCAGGTGGTTGATTTGCCCGGCCCGGAGATCACCGTGGTCTGGTGCTCACATGTACGCCGCCTCGCCGGTTTCCGCCGCTGAAACATCCCCGCATTCCTCTGCGAGCCCGAGCCCGGACAGGCGATGATTCGAAAAAGACAAACGTTGCACGTACATGACCGCCTTTGCTAGAGAGGTTTACTGTTGACATTTGCAAACTTTAGATCATTGTTACAGATGTATTTCTTGTCCTGGCGCTATAATTGTGCGTGATCTATGAAATTAACAATAAATTCCGAATCGAGTGCTGATTAAAACTATCACTGTTGAAGGAAATTGTCATGTCACATCTTATGACCTACGAAAAGAGCTTCAGGCATTAGCCTCAAGCGCCAAGCCTCTGCACGTAAAAGAACCCAACACATTATCGAGAAGAGTATGGGTAACCCGTTCTTCGCTAAAAACGCTAGCCGAAGAGAAGCCACATTGCCCCACTACTAGGGGTATGCCTAAACACCTCACCCGACCTCATCCGACCTCAACCGACCTCATCCGAGTCTAAAATGCAGTGTATACGGGGCAGGGACATTATTTGACGTTCCGGATACATTAAATATGCAATTATGAATGCAAAACAAGCAGCAAACTTTAAGTATTTACCAGTTTTTATAAGTAAAGGGAAGTCAAGACGGCCGACGCAATTGACTACACACTACGTGCTTGTATCCAAGGCTGAAAAACACTTTGTGTACAGTTAATGTGTACAGTTACTGTGTACAGTTATTGTGTACAGTTATTACGAGTGGATTGTGATGAAAAGGTTATTAGTACCCACCGTCTTATCGTCCTGTCGGACAAAAATGAATAAAAAAGGTATGAAGAACTTCCCCATGTAGACCCCAACAGTGGCATGATCCAATATGGCGGCCAGAAATCTTCTATCTTTG
Organism: Branchiostoma lanceolatum; assembly: GCF_035083965.1. Lineage (NCBI taxonomy): Eukaryota > Metazoa > Chordata > Leptocardii > Amphioxiformes > Branchiostomatidae > Branchiostoma > Branchiostoma lanceolatum. The sequence continues at coordinate 20,289,440 of NC_089723.1, read as the reverse complement.
AAACGAGCGGAGTAACTTATGAAAACTGGTAAATATATAGAGTTTGCTGCTTGTTTTGCATTCATAATTGCATATTTAACGTATACAGAACGTCAAATAATGTCCATACCCCGTATACACTGCATTTTAGACTCGGATGAGGTCGGGTGAGGGCGGATGAGGTCGGGTGAGGTGTTTAGGCATACCGCCACTACTAGTTACTTAAAAAAACTATATGCTTCACCTCAATTGAGGATGACTGCTTTACCTTTTACATTTACCTTTTACGAAAATTAAGAAATTTAAAAAAGGAAATCATAGCATGCTAGGTGTATGTATTTCCCACAAGTGCATATATACATCTTCGAGCAAAAGAAAGTTATACTGCTAAAGTTTGCCTGTGTTTAAAACTTACAGAAAATACAGTTAGGAAATGTTTTGACAAAACTATTAGACCTGAACCTTTTAAGACGTGTGCTCGTGAGCGAGGTTAGGTCAAATATGGTACTTTTAGAAAAATGAGTCCGTCGGCCTTTTGATGAATGGCTTATATTCGTGCCGGTAGTCAAGAAATACCGCTCACAGCAGAAATACATTTGTCACCTAACACATGTTCCAGACAAAGTGTCACGTTGGGAAGCAGAAACCAGCTGCCCCCGTTACGATTGTGACATTATTAGATGTAACAGTCGTTTTACTCTGACATTGACAGAAACTTCAGGAACATAAGAGGATACGCACCTAATTTTTCATCTTTAATCCGTCGTCATTTCTGTCCGATTAACATGCATATCATATCAACAAAGCGAGACCATGTCCAAAACTAACACTCTGTATTGCGAAATGTCTGTCAGAGTTCTATGTAGCATGATAAGCATGCTGTTCGGAATGTTATCTGAACTATTATATGATGATAAAGGAAAAGATTAGTGACAAAACATCTGATTGATTTTCGTGGCTATTGTTTAACGCGTTGCAGTGCCACTTTTCACTTCTAGGCGAAAACAGTGTCAGTTGACAATCAAGCCCCCTCATGTTCAGGCAAATTTCTTAGCAAATTGGATCACTGTGTCTCCGTCCATCTCCTTACTGTTTTAAGATAAAGCCCTGTTGATTTGATTATATGGATGACGTCCGCGCGCGCATTAATTTTCGTCCGTTTCCAAAAAGATTAAAAATTCGGCCATACTGTAAATCGTAGGAAGCAGCTGCAATGTGAGAACATACATGCTATAAATTCACCAAAAAAATGATTTCGGAAAACGGATACTAATGTCGTAGAATGCCAAAGTCAATTCCAAAGTCAAAGAAGAAGTTTTGAAAGAGTAAAGATGAAGAATATATATTTCAGTACCCTCGATCATGCCGCAAGACGCCCAACCACCCAACCCCACCCCTCACCAGGAAGGTCAGTGCCCGTCCTTCGCCCCCTACCCCCCCCCCCCCCTCACCCCCGCCCACTGCTCGTCTCACTATGTGAGATACACAGCCTGGGTTTTCCCAGAGTTGTGAACAGGGTGTTACATATCACCACAGGAATGTCATTTCTGAACTTCTGGAATGTCGAAACGTTCATGTTAAACGGGCCCTGAAGGTTGGAGAGAAAACATGTGTATGACGTTTGTACAAGATAAATCATTTCAAACATTCATCTAAGTAAGATTGTAAGGTTATATCCCTCCTCTAAAAGCCCACTGGTACTTTCGCGTTTGTATTTGATACAAGTCAGATTCAGACCGCATTTTTTTCTTTTCACTTATCAATCCGTTTTTTCATTCAAAATTTTGATGAATTATTCCAATCTCTTTTTTTACCATTCCTCCTATGCTATTGATCTCATACTAGGGAAAATACTGTCCATTATATTCTTCGTCACTTTCTACTTTACAGTATATTGTGATGAGGATATGTACTGTAGAGGTATGTACATTTTGCCCAATTTCCCCCTTTCCGAAATGGAACAGTCCTCGGCCTCCCGTGGCGTCTGAGTTCCAACTCGGTTGTTTTGATCTAGTTTCTGTCGTCGCTCGTGCGATTGTTGTGCCTCTCGCAGCACGCTGAGCTTGGCCCGTACGAACCCGAGCCGTGCGTCGCTCTCAAGGGGAGTATCGCCGCGTGACTGGCGGCACCGGTAACAGGAAGTCCCGGCGGTGCTGACAGCTCGCTGCCGCCCCATCAGCCGGGTCGGACCGGCAAGCTGACAGGACCGTCACGGCCGTCTGAAACACGAGTCTGCGCGAGGAAAGGTTGGGTATGGCTGCTGATCGAAGGGGTGAGGTTATGCCTGGTAATCCTGCGTCTTCGTCACCGTCTCTTAATAAGGCCATGTTGATTCGATTATATAGATGACCTCCCCACACGCATCAATTTCAGTGCGTTTCCACAAAAAAAAGTTTTCGACTATATTGCAAATTACAAATCAGCTGAAAAATTAGCATATGCTGTAAATTGCCAAAAAATATCAGGAAAATGAATACTAGTGTCGTAGAAATTAATCCCAAAGCCAATTCCGAAGTCAAAGAAGTGAAAGAATACCAATGCAGAATGTATTGTTAAGTATAACATACTCTGTGTGTTTAGCCATTTGTTCAACCTTCCTCACCACTTAGATTTCATAATGAAGGCAACTTTTTTTTTTGGCCAAAACGTTTTTTCTTCTCACGCTCGTATCGGTGTCGCATCAGTTTTGGGGTTCGAATTCCCAGGGATGTCATCCATATAATCGAATCAACATAAGGACGTCATCTTGAAATGTCGAAATGCTTGTATGATCAGAGAGCGCAAATAAAGGAACGAATCTGAAACGAGACCTCGTAGTACTACCTTGGGTGACAGTATATCGGAATCATAGCATTTTACCGACATGAAAAATGGAGGTACAGTTTTTGGTTTGTCTGTCTGTGTTTCTACATTTTGTGGTAATTATAACTCAAGAAGCACGGAATCGATTACCATCCATGATATTAGGTATGTGTGTAGGTCTTGTGAAGACAAAGCCGTCAAGGTGAATTTTGGGCCTCCTGATGTGTAACCTTCGTACTGCAGTAGAATTTCCAATTTTGTATCTTTCGTTCTGGACATGCTATGGTCTTGTTGCAATACGGTTCACGCCGTCCATCACTCTTATCCAGTCCTGCCCGACACATGAGCTGAAGAACCTTGTCCCACTTCTGATGATACATAAACAGTCTATCAGCGCTGTCCCACATCTATCATAATATACGTGTAACGTATCTATACTACTCAACTTCAACTGCCGCTGGCATGGTATCCTACATCTACAGGAACACACGTGCAACGTATCAAATCCATACGGGAACGTTCGACTAACGCTGGCATCCTACATCTAAAATAACGCACATGTGAGATATCTAATCCTTGTGACAATTCATAGATCACACATGAAACGTACCTTAACCCCGAGTGTGCCAACCTCAGACACATCTACAAAAACACACATGTAACGAACGTAATCCTTATGGCACCTTCGATGTCGCCCTACATCTAAAACAACACACATGTAAGATACCTAATCCTTGTGACAACCTCAAAAACACTGCAGGTGTGACGTACCTAATCCTTGTGCCAACCTCAGACACATGTAGCATTAATCTTAAAGGCAACCTCATTCATCCTAAAGGCAACCTCATTCATCCTAAAGGCAACCTCATTAATCCTAAAGGCAGCCTCAACCACTTCGGACGACCGCCGACTGGTGTGTTGATTTATATTTAATCGTGTAGGCTTCCCACCCGCGGAAAAACTTCACATGTGTTCTTGAGGTTGTCACATGGATTAGCTACATGTTGTACGTACTTCATACAAAATATGTAGTTACAATGACCGAAATATTGGTAAAAGAGGAATACATTTTAGACAAGGTCTTTTAGAAATCCCTTCGTTTGTCAACGTCAGGAGAGACGGCTGGTCGTAGTCACTATAGTACATGTGGATAATTAGATGCGAATCGAAACCATTTTTATTTCCGTTCGTTTTTACAGTTTATTCATCTGGCTTTAGCAAATTTCTGCCTACCTTGACCCATTCTCAGA